>NW_010167097.1:13607-42467 GCF_000695765.1 Mesitornis unicolor
CAGCATACTAGGTGAATAATAAAGAACTGTGCAGTGGCAGCTCTGGTTGGGATGCCTTCATCACTCCCCTTCCCCAAACCTCGTTCCTGCACTCGGATTTTATCCATGCTGTACTTCTAATGCTTACAAGGTCCATTAACATGGCTGTGGTAAAACAGAAGAGTAAAAAGTTTCATCTGAAAATCATTTTGTATCTAAATGAGCATACTAGGTGAATAATAAAGAACTGTGCAGTGGCAGCTCTGGTTGGGATGCCTTCATCACTCCCCTTCCCCAAACCTCGTTCCTGCACTCGGATTTTATCCATGCTGTACTTCTAATGCTTACAAGGTCCATTAACATGGCTGTGGTAAAACAGAAGAGTAAAAAGTTTCATCTGAAAATCATTTTGTATCTAAATGTAGAGGGAGGTGAGAAAATCTTGGTGCTCTGTCAAAATTTGTTTGCTCCAAAGTACTGATTTTCTTTGAGTTGTTTATTATTATTATTTCTACTATCCTTTCCAATAAAGTAGTGCCTTCCAAGCACCAAAACACTTATCTGAGTTTTGGTTCTAGCTAATGAAAAGGTAATAAAGGGGTTTTTTTTTAGTAAGCTGAAACAGCAATGTCCCAATTTTCTGAAAACACTTTTTCTTCATATTATATAAACTGTGTAGCCTTTCTGCTGTTTTTTTTAAGTTTGATTCAGTTAGTCATTTACTACAATGACACTTAATTTGGTCTTAAGCTGAGATCTTTTTGTTTTATATTATTACACATTCTTAAAGCCAAAGTGTCTGGATAAATTCAGTATTGTCCTGGTTTGAGCTAAACAGAACTAATTTTCTATTCAGTGGTTTCACTTTCCAGCCCAGTCTCTTCTAAGTGACTGAACTTGCTGAAACTAATGGCATGTTTTTCCAGACAGTGTGCACTGCTACAAGTGATAACGCTTGTATGGTATGTAAACATAACATCACAAGGCCGCTGTCTCACCATGAGTGCTGTGTCTGCACCTACAAGGAGGAGCAGACCCAAAACTGACCAACGAGGTACTGCATCCCACACACATACTCGGTATAAAGCTGAGGGATCACCAGGGTCTCGACCCTTCCTTCTTGGATCCCTTTCTTCCGTCTTGGCCCCTTCTCTGCCCTCTGCTTTTCTTCTCCTGCAATGGCCGAAGTCCGAGCAGACCCTGCTGGTTCATCTCCCTCTCATCCTGATCCCTGTGTTCCAGCATCAGCTCCCACTGCTGCTGGGTCCAACTGGGACTTTTCCAGTGCTCCCAGAGCCTCTGGTGCTGTCATCGTCATTGGGGGAGGGTGGGGGGAGGATTTTATATTGGTTTCATATATGTATTTGTACATATCTGTATATATTTCATTATTTTCCTATTTACATGATTATCCTGTAGTATCAGTATTATTGTTTCATTAAACCTGTTAGTTTTCTTTTCCAACCCGTAAAGTCTCTCTCCTTTATTCTCTTTTCCCTTCTGGGGAGGGGAGAGGGGTTAACAGAGAGCGTCTGTCCAGGATTTAGTGGCCGGCCCAGCCCTAAACCACAACTTGTATAGAACAGGAAGAAAAGTTATCTGCTTTTAAACTGTGAATTATGAGAACAAATTTAAGAGATTTACGTTGTTTTTTGTCTTCCAATGAGACATGGAAAACTGATGAATATACAGACATGAAGCTATTTGACTCCAACTTGTTCTGAATGATTGATGTGCTTTTCTCATACCACTGCATCAGACTGTCTTATGAAGTAGAGTGCAAAAGCACTCAGTGTTAGAAAACCTCCAAGATCTTTCTGGAGTATTTATGATCCTAAATAATGAGTGGGATTGTGCAAGGTAACTCACATATTGAAGTCAGTAGAAAGTTGCTTGTTGACTCTAGCGGGTTTTAGGTCAAACACCAGAACAGGTTTCTCTGAGAGGTTGTGGAGTCTCTATCCTGGAAACAGCCAAAACCTGACTGTAATCTAACCTGAGCAGCCTGCTGTAGTTAACCTTCCTCTGAGCAGTGCCTTCTGGCCTTTCTAACACCAACTGTTCTGTGATTCTGTGCAAGCAAAAAATAAGTTTGTCTTAAACTTAGTTACACTAGAAGAATGAGGACACAAAGTTGCAAAATCAGGTATTTAACAGAGAAGAACTTGGGGCTCTTAAAGTGAATGCTATACGCTGATTTATTCTGGTGAAATGAAAAGTATAGGGATGACTTCAGGATCATTCCAGCAGGGGGTTAACAAAGTCTACAAACTTCTATTATGCTGCTGCTGCATGTAATGGGGAATGAGATTTCCCCTCTCTGCATGTAATTATTATTTTCATTGGATATATAGTAGAGACAGGCATCCTGTTTTGGTTGTCCTGCTGGAGAGAGTGCAGCGTAGGGCTACAAAGATGATTAAGGGAGTGGAGCATCTACCTTATGTGGAAAGGCTGAGGGAGCTGGGTCTCTTTAGTTTGCAGAAGAGGAGACTGAGGGGAGACCTCATTCATGTTTATAAATATTTAAAGGGTGAGTGTCACGAGGATGGAGCCAGGCTCTTCTCGGTGACAAACAATGATAGGACAAGGGGTAACGGACACAAACTGGAACACAGGAGGTTCCACTGAAATTTGAGAAGAAACTTCTTCTCAGTGAGGGTGACAGAGCACTGGCCCAGGCTGCCCAGAGAGGTTGTGGAGTCTCCTTCTCTGGAGACATTCAAAACCCGCCTGGACGCCTTCCTGTGCAACCTCATCTGGGTGTTCCTGCTCCGGCAGGGGGATTGGACTGGATGAGCTTTTGAGGTCCCTTCCAATCCCTAACGGTCTGGGATTCTGTGATTAAATGTTGGCTCTGTCATTACCAGATAATAACCATTGGATTTACCATCTGTGAAATAAGGCAGTCTTACTCCAGTTGTCACTGGCCAAGGGAGCTCTTCTCTGTCTGCTTCTACAGCTGGATGTGATGCATCATAACATCAGCAAAGAGGTCAACCATGGAATTATCCTGGCCCAGACTTTGCTAGGTATTTCAGCGAGGTTCTTTGAAAAGACTTACCAGTGCAATCTTCAACAGCATGGAAGATTTATGTTTAGTGCTGTAAACTTAGTAAAATCAGACTTAAGCTGAAGTGTGTGTGTGTGTGTGTGTGTGGTTTATGGTCCCCACGCAGCTCTTGGAATGAGATCTGAAAAGCTGAAAAAAAATATCGTATCTAAATAACAATACTGCCAAGCTTGAAAGAGAAATTGGATGCTACAACTTCTCTCCAAAAAGAAAGAAGTGCTTGTGATCTTGTGGCAGGTTGATGACAGTCTCTGAAAGGACTGGCAATTAGTCTTGCCACAGTGAGTTGTCAGATATTTTAGGACAGTGGAAGAATTGTGTCCTTCAGTGATCACTCGGAGCCCTGGTGTCTTGCAGAGGGCTCCTTCTCAGCGTCACATTACAAGAGCCTGTGCACATAACAGCTACTTCCAAATGCTCTAGAAAATGCATTTCTTCGCAATTCCCTTCCCCAGCCAATATCATCATTACAATTTCAATTGTAAATGTAATCCAGAATTTCAGATGCATATGGAATTTTCTAATCTCAATCCAGCCACGTTCAGTTAGTCTTTAATGTACCTCAGTCTCTTGCATGGATTTGCAGAAACCAGCGGTCTTGTTTTCATCTGTGGTATGTGTACCTTCACTTATGCCCTGTCTTGGGTTCAGTCTTCCCATCCTGATTTCTGTTGGTTTTCCCCTCCACTGTAAAGGGGTAGGAGTAGGTCTTCATCTCCCCTTCTGGTGTTTGAAACAGCATTGTCCTAATGATCAGTATCCAGTTGTGGCTTCAGCTTTGGATGACCTTGGTGCCACCTCTTTCACACGACTTTTTTCATATTGCACTGCAGAAGTGTAGCGTACTGCTTCAAAAGTGGTGTCTCATCTGTGCTCCATGTTCAACAGGGCCGCTTGCTTTGCATTTTGTCTGTCTCCCAGGTCTGCAGTGACTCCGGCAAAAATTTTCAAGCAGTTTGTGTTGGCAGCATCAGCAGCGAGCCAGTGTAGCATCTTTTGAAACCTCATGGGAACTATCTGGCACAGCAGGGCATGCGTGGCCAGTGCTGTACAGAGCTTTGCTAACTCGATGCTAGTGTGCAAGGGGTGCCAGTGTCGCTGGCAGAGAGTGCGAGTGCCCTGTAATGCCAGGCTGCAGAGAGATGCCATGGGAAGATGTTGTCTTCGCCTACAACAGGATGAATATTTTCATTCCGAAATACGTGCCTTGCCCATTAGCGTGGGTCACTAACTGAATGATGGGACACTTCTCCTGTGGTTGCTGATGGGCTAAACTCCTCACTTGGGACATAGTGAGCAGTCCAGCTCAGTAGGAAGCATTTAGCTCTGTTTCCTCACGCTTTCTTGTTGGTAAGATTGCTTTCTGCATGAAGTCTCACCCAGCAGGAAAATATAAGTGAAGTCTTTTCTGTCATTTCTAATGCTGGCAGACAGTGTCCTAAGAACCTGCAAAAAGGGGGTAGAAATTAAAAACCTGGGAACTAGATCAAGTTAGGACATCATGTGCAAGGACTGTCACTGTTCTGAAGAGTTGTTTCAGTTAAAGGTCATACTGAGGCTGCCAACAGCAAACTGACCACAAAGTACAGAATTTCACAACCAGGTGCTAGGAAATAGATCTGTTTGAGGCATGTGTCATGTCCAGTCTCCACTGAGTTCAGGTGTCCTCCAGATACCTTGGTTCTGCGGAGACTTCCAGGTCCCACCCTTTAGCTCTGCCTTGCCAGCCTCAGTGAAAGTGAAGGATAGCTCTTGGCACACAAAAATGAAGAGTAGAGATAATTTTTTGTGCTGGATTTGAGCTTCTGTGTGCAGAGGCTCTTAGGTGGCGGGTGTTTGCCGTAAGTCTCTCACCTGTGGGCCTTCTGGCTTCAACTGGAAACTCCCGATGCTTGTTCCCAGTGCAGAGTGGGAAACTGCAAGAAGAGAATTGCTTCTTAAAGAAGGTGACATTTATGTTCTTCCAGAGTTATGAGGGGAATGGGTGTTAATGTGCAGTTGGAAATAACCTGCAGAGGAGTTAGCCCTCTGCCGTGCAGGCTTCTTCGCCAGCTTTGTGAAGCCCCAGCTTATTCCTCATGTATAGAAACATGTAATGTAGATAGTTTCCCTGGTTGGCTTCACAGTGAGCCTGGGTTTATTTCCTTTCTCATAAAGGTATGCGTAAAAGGTAGCATACATCTGTACCTGAATTTGGGCAGGTTTAGGGTAGTTAAATAGCCTGATTTCTAGACAAGCCAAACTGTATATCCTGAGGCAGTGGCTATTTAATTTTATTTTTAAGGTTCCCAATCCCTCTCTCCATCATGTCATGTGCAAATTAGTCCTTCGGAGAGTAATTTGAAAACAGGGGCTTATGTGTGACAAGAACGTATAATGTGAAATGTGTGTTACTTTTGTCTTCACTTAATTAGAAACTTGAAATCTCTTATTACTAATAAAGCTTCAGGTTTCTGTTCTTTGAAGCAGACAATTTTCCAATCAGACATAATTACTGAGGATAGCTCCTTGGCTGGATCCATTAAGTTCCCCTCCTGGTTTGGTTTTTTGGTTGTTCTTTTCTCCTCCTCTCCTTTTTCTCACATCTTGGCCTGCAGACAGTAAAAGATATGGCAAACCTCCAAAATTACCTGAATGGCCGGCATTTAATAGCTTTACAATGTATCTGACTGAACGTTAAGTCTGCTATACCGAGCTTTTCAGCTACAGATATTTTATTCTCTATGTGGAACTTTAAAAATTCTCTGTGCAAAAGGAAAAGTATAGCTTTCCAAATACATGTTAATTAATTTGGACTGATGCTGGACATAATTAATGAAAAGTTCTTATGAAGTGCCTGCTTTTGAATGGTTTTCTGGATAGGCCACCAAATGTAAATGCCTCCTTATTGTTACAGATTGCCTACCTCTGTGTCCATTTTAAATTGCTGCTTTCTCCTGAGCAGTGAGAAATTATGTATTTCAAGTTACTTCCTTGGAGCTCATCACTTCAAAAACACTGGCACCCTTGTCTGTTTGTAACACCTTTTTCTGCTCTTGATTACAACTCAGAATCCAGAATTAATTCCCTGATTTTATGGGTTAAAATAACATTGCCTGAGAACTTAGCATAGGATGTAATGAAAGTAACTTCTTGAAACAGGCCTTTTTTTTTTTTTTTCCTAGGATGATGCAGGTAAAAATGAGAGGAATTACTTGTGATAAGACCTAGAAGGAGAAACACTGACTACAGGCATTGGTGTCATTACAATTATTACAGATTATAGAAGTTATTACAGATGACCTTAGAAAAGTGATCCAGCATAAGTCTGAGAGCCAAGATGCATAAAAAATTTATGCATTACTGAGTAAATCCTGGTGGCCTAATATCCAGGTGTCGTATGTGTGGCTCTTCAAGGTCTTTATTATGGTACCAGTGAGAAATGTTACTGGAAAGGGACTTCAAATACTTTGTGTATCTACCACGAGTGCATTCGCTGGTGTTAGGCCAGGGTCCAACTTTATGTAAAGTAGAATTTAAAATTCCTATTTTTCTAAGCAGTATTTATTATGTCTTAAAATAAACAACATCTAGGTACGTCTATAACTACAGCATGTTTCTGAAGCTCTAGTTTAAATTCAGTGCTGAAAACCACTAGACTGTGAAATAGATTTCACTTAAAATCCAGTCTTCTGGAGGACGCCTGGCCTGGCAGAGTAGGTCTGACTCATTTTAAGGAAAGAAATCTGTTTACATCTGCTGCTTTATTGGGGGTACCCAAAAATACATGCAGGTTCAGGAATGAAGGCAAGAGAATTCTGTTGTTCTGTCCCAAAGGTGACCTACTCTTTTCTGAGTGTGTTAATGAATTTTTGATTGAATTAATGTCGGAGAAGAAGTAATTATTCCATTTTAGTGTGTACTGATAGTTTAGGAGACTGGAAATTCTGAATCAATATAAATAATTGACTGGTTTTTAGACTTTTTTTGGTAACAGTGCTGAGAATACCCAATTGGATTATCTTTTATAAGTAACTTTACATTCCTCCTGATGTATGTCCTCCCTCCCTCTCTCTAATATTCTTATTTAATAAAAAGTAGACAACAGAAACCTTGTTGATGTGCCTAACATGTACATCTGGGTTTTTTTGCCGAATTTCTTGCAATTTGGATCTGCCATTTTTAACCCCACAGGCATGACTGGTCTGGTACATTAGTTACAAAGCATGACAGCTCTCCGAAACAGTACCTTAATGGTTAGAAAATTGACTTGATGTTTGAGACGGGAAGTAAAATCCCCTTCAGCCTGTGCTCACGGATCCCCTCGGCATCCCTGCCACCCTGCACAGTTATTGCTGTCTATTGGCTTCACCCTCTGACTGCCCTTGCTGCTGATTTCAAGAGAATGAAAGAAAACAGCCAATGGAGACCTAATATCCAGTAGTTTATGCAAAGGTTTGTCCTGTAGGACAACTCCTTTATTCTGCTGAAGTATGTCGGCTGTCTCAGTCTTCCTCTGAAATGAAGTGAGCTTGGTCTGCTTTCTGGGTGACGTGTGTTGGTACAGTTCTCGGCACAAATGCAGTATTTGCTGCTTGTTATTGCTAAAAGCATCATTATTGCTAATCCACTTATTGTGTGCTTTTCCTGTATCATACCAGAGTTCACTCCGAACGAGTCTTTTGAAAAGAAAATAGACTTTGCAAATTTGATTTTCACTTTTTTCACTCAAATGAGTAGCTTCCCAATGAAGTTAAACCCTTTATTGTTCAGAGAAGACGCCCTGGATTTTGCATCAGCTCAAAACAAACAAAATGCTCAGCCATGAGATACGAGTATAATACTGCTTCTCCTTCAGTGTTTATTTCCCTTTCAACATCTGCAGCCTTGGTGCTTCTGTGGTTTGGAGTCTTTTTGGGTTTTCCCCCACAATTGTAGTGTATTTTCCTCTCTGCAAAGTGAGTGGCTTTGTGGGCATTTACTTCAGTAAAAGCAAAGAACCTCCAGAACTGCCCTGCAAGTTTTACCGAGCTGCAGTCTGCCTGTGTCTTGCTCTGTTTTGAGTCCAGGAGAGATCCTTGTTCAGCAGACTTTGAAATGGGTTTATGAAATTACTCCTTGAAATGAAATCCTGCTGGGAGAACCTTTGTTTTTGTCTAAGCCCAATATCATCTGCAGGGGTAAGAGAATTGCTCTTGTTGGACAACTGCAGATTTAAACAAGGAGTACCTGGTGTTAGGCTGTGCTCCTCCTACCTCCAGAAGTATCTGGATGGAGATAAATGCTTTAGATCCATCCTGGGTTTTTTTCAGCTGCTTATTGAAGCTATGGCAGGCTATCTCCTTATTTTTAACTTCTTTCTCTGACTTTGAAATGCATTTTTCCTCAACATTGTTAGAGTAAATTGAGACACTTCTCGTAACAAAGATAGGTATCTCTATGTAGGATTAGAAGAGTAAGTTCAGCTGGCACACATGGCATGGATAAACTGGCTTTTATCTGTTGTTTCTCTTCTTTTTAGTCTTGATTTATCATTCAGTTTTCACTATTTCCTCTTGTCTTTTGTCTTCCCTCTCCCATCTGTGTACTTTTCTCTCTCTGTTTTGAAGCTTTCTAAAGGATAAACAGGTTGAACAGCAGCCAATAGTGAAGATTTCAAATCAGTCATTTTTAATGGATTTAGGAACTAAAGAAAAGTAGACTGTAGTGAACAAGTCATTGAAAACAGAATTAAAATTCACCGTTAACGAAATGAAGACAAAGTCATATATAAACTTGAGCCCAAATAGTTTTAATTACGGGGTTTGGGTAAGGCAGCAGGAAGAAGTCAGTGTACCAAACTAAGCTGCTTCAGAACTCAGGAAGCCTGCCCTCTGGCCCTGGCTTACCTTCAGGGCTTTATCTCAATTTCCATAGTAGGGTTTTCTTTGTAAGATATTCCAAACCTATGGGTGAAAGCTCTTTCAGAGTAGTGGTAATTCTCTCCTGGTTCTTTTACAGCTATTTGTTTATTTCATAGGTTGTGTGGGCACTTTCTCCCATTTCTTAGTCTTTTGCTAAATTTTTATGCACTATATAAATTTAAAACCCATTTAACCAACATTGCCTACAAATCGTATCACCTAGAATTGGAAAAAAGTATCCACAGACTTAATACAAAAGACAGGTTCTCAGGACTTATTTCCATCTTCTTGTAGCTGGGAAATGGAGACCTTTGTCAGCTTTGCTTCTCAAGAAATAATCCCATACTAAAGACCCATATTGCAGTGCCTGTTCAGAATACGGCCAGTGAATGTTTTCCTAGTTAACAGACAGAGGCTAAGCCAGAGTTTTGTGGTTTTTCCTTTTCTTTATTTCTAAGAAAGAAGCAGAAAGCTGAGCTGATAACTTAGGAAAAAATCAGCACTCCCTCTCCATCAGTGGTTTTGGGGCAGAGCTGAACTCCGGCTCTCCTTACACTCTGTGAAACATCAGGCTTTAAAATTTGAGCCTGTATCCAGTGGCAGGCAGACAGAAGGGTGGGACTTTAGGCTTCCCGGGCCTGTCTCTTTGTCTTGGCTGACTTGTGCTGGCTATTGAGCATGGGCTGTGTTGGCAGAGCAGGGTCTTGGAGAAGCTTTTCAAGATGCGTCTAGAATAGTGCATCCTGAATGTTTTGATACCCAAGGGTTACCCTGCAGAGAGGGTAATGATGATCTGAGCCAGATCATCAATAGTTCAATATCATGTTCAGACCACTACTTGAAATGATCCATGTTTTGTGTAATGGCAGCTGGCCCTGGGCCAACCTGCCAAGTGTCGAGTCCCTCCAGCTTTTCTTGGAGCAGGGCTGACCGTGTAATGTGGGTTGGCTTCCGAGTGAACTTGGAGGCTGTGTAGCAGTTGAACTACATGTCTCCTGCTGGCTCTTACCTTTCCCACCTTTTTTCTGCAATTAGAATTAGCTGGAAAGCAGAGGCCGGGAGGAGGAATTAATGAAATGAGAATATGCACGTTCTTAATGAATTAGATTCAAAATAATTAATTGTCTAATTACATGAACTTGCTAATTCCCCATTACTGGAACTACCTTCCCCTGGTGGCATCTTTGGTAACTGATTTCTTTATTAAAATGGAGATGTTGGTCTATGCCTCCCCTAAAGTCACAGCAAACCCATACCACAACATGCCTGACAGCTGATGCCTTACTGAGCATCATTACATAGAGGGAACTCTGATTTGGGCACTCTCTGAAAGAGCGTGAGCTGAAAATATGTTTATTTCCTACCTCCTGGTAGAGCAGGGCAGAACTATTTTTCAAGAAACCTTCTTGAAAATTATGCCAAGGAAACCTGGGGAATGGGTCTAGTCTTATCCCAAATGAATTCCTGGAAGACAAGTGTCCTTGGCTGCTTGTGAGGAAATCAGCAGTGAATTGCCAAGCTCTGAGATGCTGAAATTTATATGAAGAGGATATTAATATTTTGTGACACATAGTTATTTTCTTGGGCTAAGGCCTACATTGATACGAATGGATGTTTCATGGCTTCAGTCTATTGTATTGTATGCTTCACATTGACCTCTCCTCTACCGATGTGTCACCTTGTTAGCCCTGCTTCAAGACTCACACATGCAGAATCACACACAGAATCGCTCGGTTGGAAAAGCCCTCTGAGATCATCACGTCCAACCGTTCCTGTCTACCCACTAAACCATATCCTTAAGCCCCTCATCTACCCGCTTTTTAAACACATCCAGGGATGGTGACTCCACCACCTCCCTGGGCAGCCTGTTCCAGCTTCTGACGACCCTCTCAGTAAAGAACTTCCTCCTTATCTCTGACCTGAACCTCCCTTGGCACAGCTTGGTGCCGTTTCCCCTTGTTCTCTCCCCCATCACCTGGGAGAAGAGACCAGCACCCACCTCTCCACAACCTCCCTTGAGGCAGTTGTAGGTGGTGAGGAGGTCTCCCCTCAGCCTTCTCTTCTCCAGGCTAAACAAGCCCAGTTCCCTCAGCCGCTCCTCATCAGGCTTGTTCTCCAGAGCCCTCCCCATCCTTGTGGCTCTGCTCTGAACACGCTCCAGAATCTCCACATCCTTCTTATAGTGAGGGGCCCAGAACTGAACACAGCACTCGAGGTGCGGCCTCACCAGTGCCAAGTACAGGGGCACTCTCTAGATGCCTCCAGGCTGTGACTTCCTAGTGTTTCACAGCACTTGGCACACTGACTCTCATAAGTACCATTAGCCTGCTAGCGAAAGGAGTGAAGCACAGAGCTCAGGGGGGATGTGCACCTCCGTTCTGGGACTCTAAACACACAGAGGTGTCTTGGTGCCTGTGACTCGGCCATGGTTTCACAGCTTCTCCACAGCAGAGCAACCAGGTTTGCAAAGTATCAGGCTAACATCCCGAGGGCTGATACTGACCACCTATTAGTTAAATACTGTTAATGGGTTGAAGCAATATGCAAGTGATAACCCAGTAGTAACTGAGTACCACCATAATGGTGGTGATGCTGAATGTTTCATCCAAGCAAGACTAAACATCAAGGATAGAATGTCAATTCCAGTATCAGTGGTGTTGACTTAGATCTTCCCAAGAGAAAAATAAAGGGGATAGAAACAGAACACTACTCCCAAAGCGAAACTATGAGCATAGGTGGTTTATGGGCAGTCAGGTAGAATATGTGTATGCAGAAAAATACTTCTTGTACCTCCCATCCAGGTTATACTGCCAGTTCTGGTGTATCTGCAGCCAGCCCCACCAAGTTGCACTGGGGACTCTGATGCCCGTATGATTCATTTGTGTGTGTCCATGATACAAAGCGTGAAGAGTTTGTGCTGCTCTGCAGCTGCCTGGCTATGAGTAGGGGAGTTTGCATCCTTTCCTTTCAGCCCGCTGAAGGAGAGAGGTATTGAAGAAACTGCTCCTCCTGCAAAGGCTCAAGCTCAGCTTCGACAATTCATCACGGTGCAAGGTGCAGTCCTTTGCCTGTGTACAGCACAGCTTTCCTTTCAAATAAAATCCCTGTATAAGATTTGTTGGTTCAGCTTTCGTGGCACAATTAATTCCCCTGTCTCTGCTTTGGAGTTGTAGCAGAGACCAAAGCAAAGCCTGAAATGACATTGTGCCATTGAAGTCAATTGAGTATCTGTGTGGTTAACGTCACCATAAACAAGTGATAACCAGAATCCTCAGATGACGTTTAAAGTTTAAGGCTGTTGTATGGCGTTTCCAAGTCTGCACGCTGTCTAATGCCCCCTCTGAGCACAATTACTATATAAACTGAACTGAATGTATTGAATAAATATGCTAACTTCACCTTCTCTTTCTATAGTTATAACAGTGAATTTTTTAGTAGATTTGAGATTATGTTACTTGAGAAGATGCTATTTCTCTCTTAACTGGCTCTCCAGGCACTCTTCAGTTGTTCAGGAAGATATATATATGGATCGCATTAGAAAAGAGTTTATACCTAGGTCTGAAGAAACTGAAGTGTTAAAGCTTGCTGATGTGTATATTCTGACAGCTGCAGACTGCCTGCTTGGCATTCAGGAGAAGACACAGGAATCGAATTTTTGTGCTTGTTAGCACAGAAGATTGTAACTTTGCAATCTGGGCAACAAACTATGTACTAGAAAATTCCTTCCTGTTCAGATCAATTATTTAGCAGAATCCATACCAGTTTGCCTGTGTGCCTATGTGTGAAATCAAGTGTTTTTCCACTTTCCTGTTTTGATGATATGAAAACTAGCAACTGAATCAGGAGTAATGTACTTTGTGGGACTGGATGGTTTGAGAGTCTTGCAAATGGTGTTCAGGCTCACAAAGCTTCACCTATTCATGAATATATTTATGTTTGGTTTTTTTTCCCAGAAGGCGTAATCATGATACGGCTTCTTCCATGATGCCTTAAGATATGGATGCCCATACTTGTTTTTAACCTAAAAAACAATCCTTCCTGTAAGTAGCCCATACAGCTGAAAGGGCAAAACTGGGCCAAAAGATGCTATTCGTGCCAGCTGAGCCTCTGTTCCAATTCAGTTGTAGGTGGTGGGCAGCCTGTAAAGGCCATTACTCAAAAGAGTGGGAATGGAGGGCATCAAATAGGATGTTTTCTCAGCACAGGTCACATAGCTTCCATCAAGCACACTGAATCTTCATATAGATGCTTAAACGGTTAGGTTTACGTCACCAAAGTGCTATAGTTTTCCCTCGGACGCCTGAACTGGCAGGATGATTTCATGATCTGCCAGAACTGGAAAAACCTCTGCCTGCCTTCATTTCCCAAATGGTTTTCCTGCATGTTTTTCTTTTTCTGCGGAGAAGCATCTTTCAATTTTCGAGGCCAGCTGGAAATGTGATGCTGCTCGGTACTTCCTTATTGAGTAGAGCTAAGTGCTTGGATGTTGTGCCATCATTTTTTCTCTCTGGAAGTGCCTGAGTTCTATCTAGAGATACATCTGTAGAATTCATATAAATATCTTTGTTCAGAATTTTTAAGTTTTGTAACTGGAGGATATATCTCGTATGGAAACAAGTTTATTGTAGCGCATGGTTTCCTGATGTTTAACAAAGAGTTAATCAAAATTAGCTGCTCAATGTGAATGTGAAATGCTTAAGGATAGAGAAAGATCTAGCCAAGGACTTTTCAGTGTACTGAAATGTGTTTTGTCTTTTAGATTAACTAAACTACCATCTCCAGTACCTCTGGACATAATTTGGCATCGCTGCTAGGTTTTGGGCTTGTTCTTTGCCTGAAAGAGCTCTGAACAGAATAAGCACTGAGTACTGAAATACCCTTTCATTTCATCTGAATGTGCTACCCTCTAGCCTGAGCTATAATAGATTTGAGAAGTAGTGAAGCATTCATTGCTGTATCCAGACTGATATTTAGTTTAATAATGGCAATTAAACATTGCACTTTTTTCACAAGAATGTACCTTGCAATTAATAAGCTGCAGTTTAATTAAATTGCAGGGAGGGAGGGGAAAATAGTGTCCTCTATCATATCTTTTCCTTTAATTAGAATGTGTTCCAGTCAGCAAGTTGACAGGAATATTTAAGTCAAGACAGGGATTTATTAAAATCTTCAATGAATACTACGGACCATCATGAAAATAGTTAACTCATATGGACATATTTAATCAACTCTTCCTTGAAAATCTCTTTGGATAGTCAGTTATAATGTTCTGAAGAGCAATGAGCTTCCTGTGCTTGAACTGATCAAAATTTAGCTTGACACTAGAACTAGACCAGCACAATTCAGAATGCAATTTGCTCTTTCATCTTCAGAACTGATGTGTTGTGTATTGGATCTTTGTCAAGAAAAAAGTACGAATTATACATAAATGACCGTGTGGTGAGTTTTTATATGTATATCAACACACAGAGTAAACTGGCTCACAGCACCAACGCTAGTGTTGTCCTGCAGTATAGTGACTGTACCTGGAGAGCTTTGTGGTAGGAGCCCTGTGTAGTTGCCATTTTTCTGCAGACATTGGAATAAACCCTCCAGTCCCAAAGTCCAGCACCTCTAAAGTGCCCTGAACTCTGTCCCTCTTTACTGGAACCTGGTTTTGTCCCATTTGACACTGGGATTAGCCCACGAGATCCACAGCTCTATTGCTTCAGTGCATAAGGGCCTCTTCAGTAAGATCCAACAAACTCTTTCATGCAGATGCGTGGTTCTTTTATTAAAAGCTGTCTCTTAAGTGTCTTAGACTTGTGGAAAAAAGTTAGGCTTTGAGTTCTGCATGTTGAGGACTTTGAAGAAATTCATCTTTCCGCCTGCCCACCTCAGCTATGCTTGTTATCATCTTTAACCGTGGACATGCAACTGTAATACATGCAGTTATTCAAGAGGACTGTGAGCTGTCGGGTGTATCCTAACTGCTGAAGTGCGGATGATGCATAGTGCACCCCAAATATTAATATTTACAGACCTGGGATGCACTGTGTACAAATCATTCTTTTACCTGTGTCGCCCTTTCCCGTATGTGACATTATAGTAATAAATCTACTTCAGTTTGCTTTTGCCCTTGAATTTGAGCTTAAATTCTGATTGTAAATCTGCTTGCAGAAAACCCCTGGCACCTTCATTTTCCTTACTGCTGTTTCCCATGCATCTCATATCTTTTGAAGTACTTCCAGCATTTTACTTTTCTTCCTGATCCCCTGATTTTCTTGAAGGAGTTACCTCTGAGGTTGATTCTCTTTTCGTTGTTGTCCTTGCAGTTCCCTTGTGCAGACAGTATATGCTGTTGCTGTATTGTTTGTCGTTGCTTCTCCTCTGCTGTGTGACTGGTAGCAGCAATGTGGGAGTGAGTAGGATGCTGGCTCCATCACCAATGTCCAGCTTGCTTACTAGTGGAATATTTTTGGATTCACATAAGGGAGGAGGCTTGAAGGAGGCTGATTATCTCAGGCTACTGCTTAGCTTTAATGTCTTAAGTAGTTTGTCACGTGCACCTGTATTGCAGCTCTTCAGGTGCTTTGTTGGTCAGACCTTCATGTCTCTGTGAAAGTCAGCCTACCTCTGCTGTGCCCAGAAGCAGAATTCAGGAAGTGGTGCCACTAGAGGAGCAATTAAACCATAATTCATAAGTCGGAAGCAGTCTGGTAAGCTCTGGAGAGCTGACCCCTGTTCTGAGTGTAAGTTACGTGAAACTGCTGTCATGCATCTCATAGTTGAAGCTGTGCTGGCAGAAGAAAACCATCCCCCTTTTCAAAGAGCCCGCCAACAGTTCTGCCTTCCATGTATTTAGAACTACAGCATGAACTGCTTTCTTAGTTTTTGTTGTCTTAAATGATGCATGACAGACTTGATACTACTTTTTTAGAAAGTCTAACTTCAGACATCGGCTTATAAAGTGACATTTTGTTCTTAGTTTCTGTTTCATTGCAAGGCATTAATTTCTGAGAGGTTTGCTACTTGGTCCAGGTTTCCAAATATTTTTGGGATGCTGTGATTTGAGACTATGATGTATCTAAAATAGCTAGTTTTCTACTATTTCATAATTCATTATGGTATATCTGAAATATGGTAGTTTCATAATTCCTTCATGAATTTGTTACTCTGATCTCCTAGTAGTAACCTTATTTCTGTGGCACTGTCTTTTGCAGAATAATTATGCAAATAACTAATTAAATTAAATTTTTCAAGCTGGTGGGAGTACAGGAATGCAAATTACATATGACAAAATAAAAAATTAAGTGCAAGTAATGCATACACAGTACAATGAAGACGAGTTGCTAGTAAAGGGTCAACAAAAAATGTTTAAAGGTATTTCTTCATACAACAGATCAGTAAATGAAAGAAATGTAGGCTTATTTAGAAAACTCTGTGCATGTATTCATTGCTTGAGGCTACTTAAAACTAAGAAATCCAGAACAGCGTAAACAGCAGTAAGAAAACATGGTTTCATGTAACAGGCAAAGGAACAGTAATTCTTACGTTGAGAGTGCAAAAATAAGAGCATAGTTTAATATTCCCCTAGAACATGAGAAAAAAATGGACCAAACAGATTAGTCCTGACAGTTCTGGCAAGTGCTGTGCTGGCAGTGAGGTCTGGGCAGCAGGTTGGAGTAGATGACATCTGGTATTCCTTCCACCTAACGCTTCTGTAAAACCATGAAGTGCCTGGCAACACCAGTATGGTTTTAGTGAAAACCCCCAATAAGCAGCTCCCTGTCCTCTTGCTGTGACTCGTCAAGAGATGTTTCATCAGGGAGAGGACCGTGAGAGTAGTAGCATGTGTGGCGCTGAATGGTTTTACTGGTTTTATCTCAGATGTTTTTTCTTTAACAATCTTTTACCAATAAGGCTGGAATATGCAAAAGACCTGGTCAGAAGAAGCATCTTAGCAGTTATCAGCAAGTCGACGTGCCTTGGAAACATAAGATACTTGTCATTGTAGAAACTGTAAATAATAAATGCATTTATGTCAAATAACCAGGTATGATTGATGTTAAGCAAGTTTAATTTTGTTTTTAACCTATGATTCATCCTGCATCATTTTTTGGTGATGTAAACTTAGGATCTTCAAAGTCTTGGGGGGATCCTACCTGTTCATTGTCATTCTCATGTTCTTAATTGAATATGAATCTGGAAAAACAAAGCCCATTAGATAAAAAGCCTGAGAGCAGAGGTTCTGCATGGTTTATCATCACTTTTATTAAAACTGAATATGAAGCTGTGACAAGCTGATGCTGATGGGAAATATAGAATATGGGGGAAAATCCACCTGTGATGAGAAAATCACTGCAGCCTGACTTGTTAGCTGTGGCTTTTAGCTTTATACCTCTTAACTACTTCCAGAACCTGAACAGTAATCACCAGTGCCACAAGTGAGGGATCGCGTCTCCTCTTTCTTGTGGCAGAAATCCAGTAAGCAAGAGACTTCCACTGCAAAGCACATGTCTTCTGGTGGTTGGATTGTGGTTTTTAACAGCTTTTTGGCTGCTCTTTACTGCCATCAGTTACACGTATTTGCTGATGAGAAGAGTGCTCGCCTCTGAGTGTGGATTCCAGGGGAAATGCTCAGCTGGATGTGGGGCTCAGCACAGGCTGGCTGCATGGATGGTCTGGTGTAGTGCCATTTTTCCTGTCTGGGGAATGAACCTCCAGTATAATTAAAACATCAGGGTTTCTATTTTTGTGCACAGTTTCAGGTTGTACGTAGCCCCATCTCTGTCCCTCCCAGATCTGTTCTTCTCGTTACATCCCCTTATTCAGTGTTCCTTATTTCAGACTTAAAATACCCTCTTGTGCTGTTTCTTCTTTCTCACTTCCTCTCCCCTACTCTTTTCCTCACAGCTTGTGTCCTCCTTAAGTTTCACTGCCTACTTAAAAGTAGGCCAAAGAGAAAAGTCCTGCAGCCTTTCCCTACCTTCCCTCCTAGGGAAGCTGAGGTTATTAAGCAGTTGCTAGCAGTTCATTCAGCCCTAACAGCACTGAAAAGAGAGCAAAGGTGGTGCTGGAGAACTTCCTTGGGTCAATCCTGAGAGCAGCCATTGCACTCTACAAGTCTGATCTGTGATCTCGGGGGAGGCCACTGGTTTTGGTTTTGCTGCTGTGGTTTGTGCAACTGTTGGTTTACACATAAAAGTCTAGAGAAATAGGTGAAAACCAGTTGAATAAAAGGAAAAAGTGCAATAGGGCCTGATTTCCCGTTGATGGTATTTAATACTTAGGAGAGGTTCTTATTACACTTTCATGAATTATATATTGCCTCAATTGTATACAACCGAATTTCAAACTGTGTGTGTGCAAACTGTGGTTTCGGTTCGTCCTTCAAGGTTACATGGTCTCTTCATTGCTGCCTGGTCGTATCACAATTTGTAGCTTGATAGGAGGCTTGCTTTAACTTTGACCTGTGTGCATCCTAAACGTTCCATAGCTTTTGCCATGATGAGGTCCAGACTAAAGCCAAGTCCTCCATTCAGCAGTTTGTGGTAACTTCAAAGCAAGATATGTTTGTGCCTCCAGCTGGGCTAGAAAAAGACAGCCAATCCAATGATGTACTGGATTTCTGGAGTCTTTCAAAGGTATTCCTGCATTTTGCTAATGGGCTCATAGGAGGCTGGGAATCACCAGCTCAGGACACTCCTCTTAAAGCAGAAAAATGTATGGGATCCTCCTGCTTCTCTGCATGAATTGTCCATGAGTCCTCAAACCCAACAACACTGTACCATTGCCAGCAAGGTGGGAGATGCTGATAGAACAGAGTGGCTCCCTTACACGAATCAGAAGAATTTAACTAAGGGGGATTTTCTTAATGGAATTAAAGCTGGTTCTGTCATAGCAGGACAGTTCGTGTTGTGTCAGGACAAGGGTTCGTTTGCCAGTTACTTGCTGCCTGCACTTGCACAGCGAGGAAATGGCAGACTGAGGAGCTGAGCTCCTTATTCCCAGCTCTCTGTGCAGCACTAATAGGAAAGCATCCAAATTTCTGTATTACCCAAACCAACTAATGAGACATTTGTGGTTCACCTGTCATTTTACAGAATGTATCTCCAGTGACAAAAACATTAACTGGTAATTAGCCAGGACTTTCAAAAACACTCCTAGCTGATGAATAACTGCTGGGAAACAAAAGAGTGCTATGAAGCCAAACTAATTTGCAGGCAGAGAGGTCAGGGTGGACTTGTAGTGATGCAAATGGGAAGGGACCTGAGCTCACTGTCACCAAAGTTAGTTTAACTGGAGACCACCTACAACTACCTCAAGGGAGGTTGTAGAGAGGTGGGTGCTGGTCTCTTCTCCCAGGTGATGGGGGATAGAACAAGGGGAAACGGCACCAAGCTGTGCCAAGGGAGGTTCAGGTCAGAGATAAGGAGGAAGTTCTTTACTGAGAGGGTCGTCAGAGGCTGGAACAGGCTGCCCAGGGAGGTGGTGGAGTCACCATCCCTGGATGTGTTTAAAGAGCGGGTAGACGAGGTACTTAGGGATATGGTTTAGGGGGTAGACAGGAGCAGTTGGACGTGATGATCTCAGAGGTCTTTTCCAACCGAGCGATTCTGTGATTCTTTGATACTTTGATGGTTTAGGGCCTCAACTAATTACTTAAATATCAGATTTGCTAATTTACTGATATCATAATTTTTTTTAATTGTACTCAGCGGTTATCAATCAGTGATTTTCTTTTCACGCAATTTGCAGATGACACAAATTACTTAGGGCTAGCCAGATCCAGAGAAATCTGAGGACCGCCAAAGGGGCTTAACCACCTGCGGTGAACAGGGCAGATGAATGTCTGTTGACCAAAGCAAGCTGACAGAAAGCTGCAACTTAAGCAGTGAATATTATTGCTTGAGACTGGGTAAGTTAAAATAACTCATGAGAAAGGCCTAGTTTTAATTTTGGTTTGCTTAAAATCAAAACAGCAATAAAACCCATGAACTTATGCCCGCACAAAAAAAATCATATTGGATAAATATGTATGGAATAGTGATTTCATACTTTGATGCTGTAGCCACCTGCAATACTGCAAATGATCTCATTATGCCATTTCTAAAATACTACAGAAGTGGAAATGCTTCAGAGATCTGCAATGAAAATAAATTTATGGACAGTAGTTCAGGTTTGCAAAGTATCAGAAGATCCATAAAAAGAGGTGTCCTAGAGATACTTGAAATAATGAACAATACAAGAAGAATCAATCAGATGTTCCTCTTTATTCTTTATCATAACACAACAGCAAAGGATTATTCAATCAGAATAAAAAAAATTATTATTTAGGGTCTTATACTGGGCTAATCATAGAATATCACTGGGGGTTTTCTTAACTGTGTGGGTAATGAGTACATGTCATGCTGCATTTGTTTTGACACAAAGCGAGGAGACAAGTCCTCTTTGAGAGGATAAATGCGTTCCAGATAGCTTGGTCACTGGGAGAAGCTTCTGCTGTGGGGAACAGTATTCTTAATTTTGCAGTGATTTTTGCACCTTCACATCATGTATTTTTCTCCCAACCACTTTTTGGAGCTGATTATAGATTATATAAATCATAGATACAATTCATCATAACAATTCTTTTATTACCAGAAAATCCTTTTTATTACATGTTATTTTGATTGATCTTTATAAAGTTTCTACTTATGCTCCCAGAGGGCACGCATTGTGCATACCCAGCGTAAACCTTTTTCACAGATAATTGAGGCATTCCACCTGTTTGGCTGCATGCAAGAGGCATGTGCGCTAGGCATTAGCAAGAACATCTGTCTCTGTTATCAAGACAACCGGTATTTTAAACATTTGGCTGTTTACATTCCTTTTTTTGTTTTAGGATTTTAGAGAAATAAAGCTTATTGCTTCACTGGTGAGCTTAACCTTGTCTGTATATAACTAGAAAAATGTTCTACAAAATATCTTGTGCAGTGGTTATGGTAGAAACCCAGGCACTTCAGTTTGTGCTATTTATTTTATGTGTGATTATAGTTAAAATAATTTAGTCCCTTGAGCTACCCTCTCTGAGAATAACAGTACGTACGTATTTTGCAGGAGATTTATGCATGCTTGGGAAGCATTGATCCAAAACCTGCTGCAGATCTGCAGAATGCTTTTTCAGGCTGTAGAATATTCTGTGGAACTCAAATATTTTGAATCCCACTATTTGGCATTGGTTTGGGTTTTTCCTTCGTGCTCCAGGAGTGAGTCAAATGGCATACCTAATAAACTCTTGATTAATAGTTCTGCCTCTTGTTAAGAGTTGATGATCCTCTATTTCTGTGCAGATATCTTCTGGAGAACTAAACTGAGGAGACTTTCTTTGGTTCACCTTTCTCTCATTAGCTCAATACTAGAGTAAAGAGTAAGTGTTGCATGGGCCAAGCTGGGAGGGTAGGCTTTTAAGCCATAAGACATCCATAGCTCTCTCTCCAGTCAGTCCATCCTGATGATTTGAATGTTTAAATAACAGCAGAAAGCTGACTAGTTAATATAGTTGTATGCTGTAATAGTAGATCAGTATGTGGCTTCCAAGCGGGATGGCTGGATGTATCCATGATGGAGGGCCCTGGTGCTTTGTCTGTCAGGCAGCTAGCAGCAATTTCCATAAAAAGTTAGCACAGCATGATGCCAACACAGCCCTAGCATAAGGAATCCTGGTTCTTGGGCCAGTAACGAGGAAGTGAAGAATGAGCCAAATGGCTGGAAGGAGGGAAGCTTTGGAAAATGAGGGAGAAGCAGCAGCATCCAGGAAGAACTGCTGGCTTCAGAGTGATCCCAGACCAGCCTGAAGGTCCTGAATGGAAAAATTCTCCTTCAGCATTCAAGCCTGTTTGAAAACTGAGTCAACCACACAAGTATCATGATTTGGCTTTGACAGCATTACTTGCACTGTCTAAGGGACATGACCTTTTGGCATGTGTTTGGTCTTCATGCAATGAGGGCTCAAGGGCCTGAAATAAAATGTTCTTTTGCAGTTGCTTGTATCAGGAACACCTTAAGAATGAAAAATGTCAGACTTGGCAATTTTACAGTAACACAAACAATGGAACAACCAGTTTTTCATGCCCTTCCCCATGCTTCTTGCTAAGGTGCTGCTGCAGGGCTTTAGAAGACACAGGGGTGGGACATTATGGTGGGAGAACTGTAGAATTGCAAGGCATACCTCCAGGAGGCCAGGCTTTTTGAGTTTCATAGCTTTTCATCTTGGCATTTCTTAGTTTTCCTTTTTTTGCAGTAATTTGTAGATTCAGGAGGTTCATGCAATGCTGGGAAGAAACTCTGTGACTAGATGTATCTGCAAGTAAATAATGTGCCTGGAAACAACTAGGTGACTAAGGTGGGCTCTTTCCTTCTGTGCACTCTTTAAGATCTATTAACTTGGGGGCCTGAGAAAATGGTGCAAAGTCTACCAGGCAGCCAATATGTCTGTCAAACATCTTTTCTGTAGACAGGAAGAAACCTGATTTTTGTGGTCAGTATGCCCAGCCACACTCAATGTGGTGGCTTGGTTTTGTTGGTTGGTTGGTTGAGGATGGGGGTTTTTTTGTGGTAGTAGTGTTGGGGGTTTTTTTAATGGAAACAGGACATGATAAAGAAATTGTCTAAATATTTTGAGGTCTGTTTATTACATGTTTCTCCTTCAAATACTCCTCTCCTTGTCTGGGAGAGATTTGACAGTGCAGTGATTTCAGTTGCTAGATCGTTTTGAAGCTGAATGTGTGAATCTAGGAAATACAAACCATAATGTGGCATCATAGCCAGTCATACAGCCAAGGCAATGAAAACCGACTGTGGCAGATGCTACAGAGTACCAAACAATCCCTTGGTCTAAAGTATTCATCAATAGAAGTGGCTTTGGTATCATGCCTTTGAGCTCTGGATAGGTAGATGCCAATGACAGAGAACCCTCATGAAAAACACGTTTGGCAATGTGATCTCTTCCTTGGCCACTTGCATACAGAAACAAAAAGCTCAAATTCAATTCAAGTGTTGACTTCAATTACTTGTTGACTTGATCACTCAAGTATGTATGAGTACTCTGCACCTCCAACCCAGCTTTAATAAGAGCATCTCTAAGCACTTCAAGTGCATTGCTTGGTTAATGTGGTAACAGAAAATGCCTCTGAGGTTCTGCAGCTGAGGTTATTGTTCAGCAGTAGTTTACAGCAGAGGCAGCATTGGCAGAGGTTGCAGGAGCAGTGTGGTGGAGTGAAACCAGCCTGCCCTTCTCATCTGGAACTGTGGGAAAAGGGACCTGCCGCTTGCCAGGAGTGTGGTGGGAGTGTGGGAACATTGTGGGGAAAACAGCAGCCTCCGAGCCTCATAAAATAGAAGGCATTGGCTCTTTCTGTTCTCCTGAACATCCCACATGGGATACCAGCATCTTCCGCTAATAGCATGCTTGAAAAATCCAGTTTTTACTGGTGTTGCAATCTTGCATCTGCCATCCTGATGAAACACTCAACTTGCTAAGTGTTTTCTCATCTGTGGTGATAATGGAGAAAAGCATAATTGACTTCACTTGAGAGCAACCCGCAGTGCTACCCTGTGCCAGCAGCCTGGTGAAACGTAAGTGTGAACAAGCGTAAAGTGTACCTGCCTTCTGTAGCTGCCTGCACAGGATGCGTGTTCCAGGCCAGCCTTGGTCCACGCTGATGTCTGGGTATGTGTTAAACACCAGCGAAATGCAGTCTTTGCGCCCAGCAGCTAGCCCAGAGGGCTGGAGAGTTGTAGGTTCTGTTGCTTACAGGCAGAATTGCTGTGTAGGTCTTGGACTCTATGTGGGTATGCACAAGTATGAGGGAAGTGCGTTTATGTATCTCCCAGCATGGGGCGGGGTGGCAGTTAAGAAAGGGAAAGACCTTTCCTTTCCTCCCCTACAATGTGCCATATTCTCTTATGCAGTACAGAAAAGACATTCACAAAAAAGCATCTGCATTGGCCAGATTACTGAGAAAATCCCAAATGCAACAATTGGCTGGCATCAAAGCTATCAAAAAAAAAAAGTGTGAGGTATTGCTGAGGTTTGCAGCACAGTGCGAAGTTGTTCAGGGGCAGAGTAAACTCTTGAGAGAATTACCCTGAAGGGAAGGAAAATAAAACCAGAGATTACAGATAAATGCAGAAATTACTTGCATGTTTAAAAAAAAAAAAAGAGGCAAGGGAGGGGAGAGAAGTAGAAACAGGGGGAGAGGTTGAAAAACAGGGAGTGTGAGAAAGAGAGAGAGAGGCAGAGAGGCAAATGTGCTGTGCACTTAGCTGAGCAGCAGGAAGAAAAGCTTCAAACAGAGCATCTCAGCTTTCCATGTCTGCCAGTTGTTTGCAGGAACACCAGTTGGCAACTGTGGTGCCTTAAAGGATGTGGACTAAAGGCGAGTCGGAGGGACTCCAGACTTTAGGGATTGTGGTGGTGGTGTGCTCCTCTCTGAAACTTTTGCACTACCTCGGGCTAATTGACTTGTCAGATGGTAAGAGAACTTCCAAGTTTTCCAGATCCTGTTTACTCTTGTTTAAATCTGTTTCAGGAAAGCCACTGTATGTAGCTGATAGACTGTGGGAAAGGAACCGTTGTCTGTCAGTGCACTGATTCTCAGTGTTGTCTTCATCTTCAGTAAGAATCATGCAGGCTGCAGAGACAGAATGATGCTTTATACTCTATTGAGGAATTTTGTTTGCTTTTGGTATATTACCAGAGCCAGAGAGAATGTGAAGCTGTGATTATTTTTCTCTTTGTGTATTTTTTTTTAATTTTCCTTATTGTTAATTCATTTTCTCTCGAAAGTAAATTAGTACCAACTTGGAAAAAGGGAAGTCTTTCTTGGGATAATGGAAACACAGCTAATAATTAGGTGTGTGATTTAATACAGCTACCTAAAAGAATTCTGTTGTGGCATTTGCAGATAAAAGACATGACGAAATAAATGTGAATAAATCAAAACTTCTCTGCATTTGCTACTTCAGCAAAGTAACCGGAAGCAAAATAGCCTAGGGAGAAATACTGCTGGTTTTTTGTATTGAACAGAAAGATTTGGTCTCTCTTAATCTTACCAATGTAATGAACCTTTTTCCTTAAAGGTTTTCTTGGCTGAGTAAAGCATATGTGTTTTAACAATTAAGTGAGCTTTGGGGATTATATCATCTATTCATAGAGGGATGTAGGAATCACTGAGTTTTGAAAGAAAATAACTTATTGATGAAGCAAATCAGGTATTTAAAAAAAACAACAACAAAGGGACCCCCAAGTCACTAAGTGCTTTCTTGCTTCGATCACTAACTGTGCTAAGTTTATCTAGCAAAGGAAATAGCAATGATAAAATATTAGCATGAACACCTACGTTACTTTATTTAGATACTGTCTTTTAAATATGGGTTAGCTAAGGCTAACAAAGGATTGAAGGAAAGTAGAGGAGATTCATATATTAAATATGTTTTACTGGATAATGTTAAAAGCAAGAAAAAGAGATGGAATTTTAATGGAAAATGTTAAAAGATGGAATTTTAACCTGGCTCCTTTAAAATCAGCGCTGTAACATAATCCTAGAAATCTTCCTGCAGGATTAGGAACAAATATGAAAAATGGTTTAAGTAAGAGTTATTTTGACTAAGACAGGATGTAAATTGGCATCTGTTAATCATTACATGAATGCTGATTACAAAATGAATATCATGGGAGCTTTCAGTTTACTCCTAGAATGTCGCTGGAGTTTAATTATACAATTACAAATAAATTAAGATCTCTGACAATGACTACTGATTTCAAATAACGGCAACAGAAATGCTCACCTTAAAAATAAGCTGTCAAGTCAAATGCTGAGGCAATTGCATTGCTACCTCTTTAACTGCAAGAACATTTTAATGCTGTCTTTCCAAACCTAATAACTGTCATTCCAGTGCCTGCTCTTTTCAAAGCAATTGCTTTCCCCGGAAAAGTCTCCCCAGTGTTTCCCCAGCAAAGGTAAATATGTGACAGGTGAGCCAGTTGTCTGTTCAAAAATGAAATGAGGAAAAGGGAGCAAATATTCCCAACTTGCATTCACAGAGCAGCTCTGGCTGCGTGTTGTTTGTGGTCATCAGTCAATGATCACTCCCATCTGTGCAAGTGTAGGAGGGTGCAGCATTTTCTTTTAACTCTTTGTGAAAGAACACTGTCAAAATGACTGGTAGACACAGAGTTCCTGATTGCTGATGGTTACCTGACAGTGTATGGGAGCCCGATACTATAAACCTTCTTAGCTCTGGATAATTTTTCTTAGAATTCATTTTTTTCTGGCTGCAAAATAGTTTACTTGGAGACATTTATTTGGTACTTGTTAAAGTATATGAGCTTGCGTTTTTTCCCTTCTGACTCTGTACTTGTGCTGAGAATTACTTACATGTGTAAGTAGTGACATGAATGTAAAGCAGGTAGTTGTTAATGTAGTGCAATGCAGATTTGGATCACTTGCAAATCTTTAAAGGTAGCATTAAACTGTTTCTTTGATGTGCTAGGTGGCAGTGATGGGAAAGGTGCAGTAGGTGCTTATATTGCAACATAAGTATTTCTGACCTCTTTATATTCACTAGAAATGATCACTGCTTTTTATTTATAAACATCTAGAAATGTCAGGTGCTGTCTCATGGCTGTGTGAAGTAACACTAAAATAAGACACTGGAATTGGCTACATTATTAGTCCTTTTTAGAACCAGAATTACTCTATCTCCTGTAGATGGAATAGGCTTGCTTTTCAACAGTGTTCTTTTGTTCTCTTTAAAGAAAAGAAAACCTGAGTGCTGATTCTTCATTACTGTAACCCAAGCAGCAGTAATTACGGAGAGGGAAATGGTGTAGACAGTAACTGTGAAAACGTGACATTTTAGAATTTGCTCAAGCTGATCACCTGTTTGCTCAGTTCCACCTTCTCTGTTAGTTATGTTCCACAGCTGAGGTCCTGTTCTTGCTATTGGCTCATTCAGGTGGTTGTTTGGAAGTGACCAAAACCAGAGACATTAGTGACAGTTTTAATCTCTGAGCACAGCCTAAAACTGTTGAGCATTTTTGGATAAAATATTAAATCAATAGGAAAGAATCTTTCTCGGGTTTTGTTGTTGTTGTGTTTTTGGTTTGGTGTTTTCGGGGGTTTTTTTGTTTGTTGGGATTTTTTGTTCCACCTGAACTGCAGGTGGAGCAGGTCTATGTGAAAGGCTCCCCTAAAGCTCAGCCAAAGACAAGGGCTCCAGTAGGGTCAGACCTCTGCCAGTTGCATTGTTTGTGTTTTCTGAATTCTCCATTAAAATGTTCCCATTTGCTTAAAACCGAGGAGGGTGGGGAGCAGGTGAGGATAGTGTCTAGATATAGTTAAGAGGAAAAATTTGCTTAACTAGAAAGAGAGGTTCTGCAAAGCATGGGGCAATTTTTTGTGACCCTAATAGCTACAGAAATGCCCTCTCACTGTTCTGTCTTCTGGGGTTTTGTGTCTGTTGGCCGTGTCCCTGCTGCCATTCTGCGCTGTGACGGAGCTGCTGCAGGCTCGCTGGGTTGGTTCCCAGCTCCTAAGAGCTACATGCAACCACATCCAAAAAGGTGGGTAAGAGCTGAAGACAGGTTTTCTTTAGTGCACCAATGCATCCACAAACACTTGCACGTATTACATATCATCTGGGGAAACATTTGGTGAAACCTTGTACTAACTTATGCTTGGAGACCAAAAACCTTCTCTGAAAAGTGAAAGCAAATTCTGGCTGTGCATTTGTTTTATGAGTTTAGCTTTAACTCACTTTCTTTCCAGATCATCCATCCATCCTCCAGGAACACTTGAAGCATTCATAAATCATATTTCTTCCCATTAGAGGGATCCAGAGCAAATAGGAAATGTACTTTTGGACTAGTTCAGTGTTGATTCAATAATACCTACAGCAGGGTACAAACCCCTGAAAATAAGTAAATATACCGTCAAGTATATTGTCAGGGATTTAGCTTTTTAATGCAGGAAAGTCTGTTTTTCTTAGTTATAGTCACTTATTTTATGACAGAAGATTAGAAGCAGATGCTCAAATACTATTTTTGATTGCATTTACAAATCAGCTATCTGAGATGCTTCAGAGGTTGTTACTGTGTCTATGTAATTCAACAGTATGTAAAAAAAAATACACTGCCAGCTGGTAAATTTCAATTGCCACTGAGAGAAATAATTTTAACATGATTGCTAATGGAGATGGGGTGTTAAAGGCAGTTTCCTGTAAGAAGAGCTTCCAAGTCCTTCTCAGTGCACCTGTGTTTGTGTGATGTGTCCAGTGCATGATGATAGATGGAGAGACAAGATGGCCATTCAGTGTTGTGTCAAGGAACCCTTAGGGTAATCCAGAGCTCAAACCTAGAGGCTTGTTTGTTCCTTTGCTTGACAGCAGCTGAGTTCAAGACAAAAGCAGCAGAATCCTGAAGCAGGAGCTCTGCCTGAGTTCAGATCCTAAATTACCACAAAGAGCTAAGATTTATCATCTGGTAACTGGTCACCTCAAACTGTATTGTTATTGTCTGTGTTACTGTTGCAAGTGCTGGAATAGCCTGAGACAATTCATGCTGATACTGATTTGATTCATGAGGCACTGTATGGTTTTAAGTGATAGTACGAAAAGGTTAAAGCCTCTGAAGAGAGATCGGTTCTGCACATGGGGCAGGTCAGGGTTCCTGCTCTGGCTCCCTGAGCCCAGCTCTGCAGAGGTATCTCTTGCCCAGGTGCTGCAGAGACTAGCTGAACTGCAGTGAAATGTGCATCCTGGCTTGTTCTCATAATTTGATAAGGTATTGATTAATGCAAATGTGGAATAGGGATATTCACAGGTATCGTAAAAGCTCTTGTGAGAGCGTGTCCCATCCTCAAGCTTCAGATGGGAACTTCAAACCCACTCTGGTCAGAGGGA
>NW_010167097.1:42482-64675 GCF_000695765.1 Mesitornis unicolor
CTTAAAACTGGAATCTTTTTCTTCTCCAGGGTATCCCCTGTGAACGTGCTCAGCTATGAGGTAATAGGGACCAAAAATGCTGTTTTCAGCCCAGTAATGCTGCATGGCAGAGGCTCTATTAGAGCTGAATTGGCACATTTCTCTACATCCTTCCCAGTAATTGCTTTTCAACTATTCTGACCCCTGTACAGATTTTTTTCCATCGAAGGCAGAAGTCCCAAGTTCTCTTTCTGCCACCCCAGCCTGTGTGAAGCTCTGCCATCAGCCCAGGGTGACTCTGGCCCCCCTGGAGCAGTGGGGGCAGCCTGTGCATAGGGTGCTGTGCTGGGAGGCACCTCTGAAATGCCTTGGTTGTGTCCGCGCTGGCAAAGGTTGTAGCAGGGCACGAATACAAGAGTCCAGCTCCTCTCCTCACTATGCTAATTCCTCCATTTGTTAAATTCATGCAATTATTTTTACCTCATTGGGAAGATAAGAATAACTATTATTTGTACCCTTCCCAGGGCTGAAATGAGAGGTGTTACAAAAATGCAATCTGTAATTATAGTACATCTCCCCTGAAATACAGGGTAGCAGGCACCTGAGCCTGTGCGCTGCATCTTCCATTCCTCAGTTACCCAGACTGCAGGATCCCGTTTCTGTTGGTTTCCTTGACACAATTTCTCTTTTGTTCTTTCCCACCAATATTAATTGCCATTTTTAATTAAATCAACAGCACACCTGATGACAGTTGCTGGTTGAATCATGCTTCTTGCTATTTTTTTTTTGCTTCTCAAGTTTTTCTGTACTATGTTGTAGTATGGCACTTTTCTACCTTGACTTTCAGTCATGCTCAGTCAAATGAGCTGAGAATTACAATACAAAATAAACATTTTTACCATTAAATAAAAGGGAGTGAACAATAAAAAGTTTGTGAAAGTTTCTTCAAATGGTTTCCATTGCTTCATGTACCTGCCTTCCTGGCAGGGACCTATACGACTTCTAAAGTTAAGGCTCCTCGATATTTTAAGGAAAACAACTGTCAGCCTTCAGAAGTGCAATCGTGCAATCCTTAAAACCGTAGTTAGTTGTATATAAAACATAATGTGTTGCAATATGAGAGTGAGACTATTCCCCTCTCTTGGGTGGGGTTAGCCTTGTAGTGGCCCTGCTGTTAAGATTGATCTTACATATTTTAAGGACAGCTCTTTGCAAGGAAAGGTGGCTGTTTTGTGCAAGGTTCAGTACAAACTCTGATAGAAAACATGGGTAGTTTGATCTGGGACAGAGATTTTGATGTTATTCTTTGTTAAACTTTCTTCTTGCTCTTAGAGATGTGGTCATCTGCATGCAAGGTGGTACACTTCTTTCCTCTCATACATGCATTCCTGTAACTAGTTATGTTATGAGGAGCTTTTTGAAAAGGCCATCCTGAATGATTTCCCATCTGTATGGAGAGTACTGAGGGCGCAGTGCCCTGCCCCCCTTCCCTCTCAGCCTCATCCGCTTCCACATCTTGCAGTACTGTGAATTTGAATGCAACTGTTAAATCCCAGCATCTCCACTAGATCTCAAGGTTTTAATGGGATATTGATCTGAAGGAGTTTATGCAATTTATTTACTGTTCAGCTGGAAACAGTGAGACCCTGGCTCTGAGATATGGTAGTAAAAGTACACTTTAAAAAGCCCCAATCAAACAACAAACCTGTCGAGGATTATCAATGTCAGAACCTCACTTCTTTCTTGGCCAGGGATGTATCACGGGAACATTATGTTCCTATGTGTGCTTGCATAGGTGTACCACACTTTCAAATATTCAGCTCATTTAGACACATTGGTAACTTGCAAGACAAAGTCCCACATTACAAAGGGAAGCAGTCAGAAGATAAATGCCTAACCTAAATGTTATTGCTGCTCCTTAGTGATAATACTTATGAGCATGGTCTTGCTTCATGAGGAAATTATTCATGTCCATATGGTAAACCAACACTGCATAATCTATACCCATGAGGGGACAGAACTAAGGTTGTGCAGCCAAAATTACCTTGCTGGTTCCTGTTTCGTGTATCTTGTCTGTGCTCTCCTTGCATAGTGTATTGTCTATGTAAATGTGGGGAAATGAGTTATATCCATTTATAATTGCTTCCTATTTAGCTTTTTTTAAAAGTTATTCCAACTAATTATTACAGGTTTCTTGTAATTAAATCTCTGAATTTCACAGAATGTCAGGAGTTGGAAGGGACCTCGAAAGCTCCCCCACTCCAACCCCTGCAGAGCAGGATCACCAGACCAGGTCACACAGGAACACGGCCAGGCGGGTTTTGGATGTCTGCAGAGAAGGAGACTCCACAACCTCTCTGGGCAGCCTGGGCCATGCTCTGGCACCCTCACAGTAAAGAAGTTTTCCCTCATGTTCAGGTTGAACCTCCTATGCTCCAGCTTGCACCCATTGCCCCTTGTCCTGGCATTGGACATCACAGAGCAGAGCCTGGCTCCTTCCTCCTGACACTGCCCTTTCCAAATTGATCCCCATGAATGAGGGCATCCCTCAGTCTCCTCTGCTCCAAGCTCAAGAGCCCCAGCTCCCTCAGCTGCTCCTCATAAGGGAGATGAATTTGTTGAATCTGTTGACTTTCAGCTTTCAGGGTTTCCTCTCTCATGCAATTAGATGGCCTCTTGATTTCATTACAGTCTGCTGCAGAACCTCCTGAAGGTTGGTAGCCTTGATACAGCCTGAGCTGTTGCCTTCCAATTGGGGATGAAGTGACTTTGGTTTGCTGTACATCATGTTCTGATTTCCCAGGCCTGGTGGCGTTTCCTAGTGCTTAAGGAGTCTCTCTAGGTTAGCTTCTGACAGCCACTTCTGGTGTTCTGTGGCTTTTCTCTCTGCTTCAGCTCTGCTAAGGAGTGGGACAGGTTTTGACATTGTGGATTAATTGCAGTCATTTCACTTCCCGAGGAACTTAATTTGAGTTGTTCATGCCATTGCTGTGTTAACACTGAAGCTTTTAGTGTCCAGCACTCTTTTGGAGAGACATTTCAAGCCTTTTAACCAGAAAGGGTTTGTTTTAGCAATAGAGATTCAACCTCAACCCCCTGGATCTATGGAGTGATTCAGTTGGTAGCTGTAATTACTTATGGCTGTGTGTTTACCAGAGCATATTGCAACACTGCACTGTTTATACTTTGATATTTATCATAGTTGCTTTACTGCTACGCTTTCTCTTGAAATAGTGATTTCTTACTCACTTATGGTCACATTGTAATAAAGCTTCCCATGTTTCACAGCTCTCCGTCCTGTTTCCTCTTTTGTCTGTGTAAAACTGCCATGTGCGTTTGTACATGTGCATACCAATTTTTATTTTTCTGGTGGCTTACCAACTTACTTCTGCTCTTCATGTCGTACTTCCCTGGCTTTCAGAACTAATCTAGATACACACACTGTTTGCATTGCTACTGCAAATGGCTGGTTTGCCTCCTTCTGTACTGTTGTGGGATTTTTGTTCCTCAGCAGCCTTGTGAAGTGATCGGTGCTGGGGAGCTCTCAAATCCCGTGACAGCAGGGTACAGCCCTTCAAGAAGCAAGGCTGTGCTGACTGACTGCTCAGCTGAAATGCGACCCTGTCTCTGTCCCTCTGCTTCTTATCAAAGGTTTATAAACATCGCGGCTTTAACAAACCTGTGGCTGGACCTGAACTTCTGCTCTTCTAGTCTCTGTGCCCTAGGGCAATCCTACCCTCCCAGCTTAGTACTAAAACTACGCTTTTTGCTTGGTTGAATTTATGTGTTCAAGCAAGACTAACATGAACTATGTGTTTAGAAAGGGTAATGCTGAAATTGCTGGCTGGTTGTCTTTCTAGACTTTGTAGACTTTCTTGAACATTTACTTTGTTTAGCACATAATCTGCTCTAGAGACTCTCCCCTAGTGGGGGTGTCTCCTTGCTTACTTTGATCAGTGCCTTCTTGCTTAAGCAATCAGGAGCTTGTTCTTTATTGTATTAATTATTATTAAGAGGTAGAATTAATGCAATACCCCTTTTCTAGCTCAGTGAATGCATACATTGTCTGTCACTCTAGAGGGGAGAGTTAAGTACTCAGAAGTGGAAAGTGACACATTATCTTATCTCCTAAAGCAAAACAGCAGATACTGATCTTCATTAAAAAACATTAGTAAAGCTATCACCAAAAACTGACACATTTCTACAAACAGAATCGTGTTTTCCCACTGCCCAAGTGACAGTATTGCATTTTCTATCTTTTCTAAAGGGAAAGGGGGAGAGAAACAGTAAGCTGTGGCACTGAATCCTGAATTAGAGACTAGCACTAATTTATGCAAAGAACTGGTTAGAAAACAGTTAATGTTTTGCAGCAATTCAGTAAAAACATCTTTCTTCAGGGATATTCAATAATGCTGAAACTTTGAAACTTTTGTGGTTATCTAGCAAATTCCTTGAGTAAGATATAACAATTCAGTTACTTAAAAGCATTTACTTTCCAAATTCAAGGTTACCACCAGTAGGTACAAGTATCCAGCAGACACCCCATAACTTTCACAGGCACAAAGCTGAAAGTCTGTTTGTGGAATTACACTCACCTGGTCAGAGCCAAAACTGTAGCTTTTAACTGTTTTTTGCAGAAAAAAAAAGAACTTAAAGGAAAAGTATGTAAATGCGTCATGAGATTATAGAAAAGTAGATGTGGAAGGTGAAGAGGTCTCCCCCTGTCTCAAAGCAGCACTGTACCTGTCTGTGTCAGCGTGGCAGACTCGTTACAAGCAGTGTTCTGTCTTCAGTCCACCAATGGACACGGAGAACAGAAGATTTCTTGTATCTTTGTACAAGCCTTGTAAAGAGTGTAACGTTCTTTCGGGTTCCTCTTCACTTGTCTAAATAATTCTTTTGGTCTTTCCTTGTTCGTTACGTGTTTTAGCCTCTCATTGATCTTACCTGAAGTATTTGTTGTTAATGCCTGTCTGTCTTGAAGCTGTGACCTGAGGGCCACTGAGCGCGGCAGAGGAATGATTTCGCTGGCTGGCAAAGTGCGTTCCTGTTTGTACTTCTGCTGAAGTGCTCATTTTCTTTGCAGCAAGACACACAGAGTCATTCACGTTCAGCTTCTGACCCACGGGTCTGTGCTGATCTCTAGCTTGGCCAGCTGTATTTGTGCTGTTTATCCTGATGTCAAACTTGTAACCCTTTGCATTTTTCTCTACTAAATTCCATCTAGTTACCTGTGTGACCCAGTCTGGTGATCCTGCTCTGGCAGGGGTTGGACTGGATGAGCTTTCGAGGTCCCTTCCAACTCCCAATATTCTGTGATTCTGGCCTTCTTCAGACCTTCAGGCCTTTTTTCAAATTTGTGAAGGTTTCCCAAAGTCCATTCTAATGTGGTGATACCTGTTCTGTTTGATCTTCCAGCCTGATAATAAATACATTGACCGTGACTAGACCCAGACAAGACCTCAGTGGAGTCCTGCTTTGATCCCTCCTGTTGTTTTGATGTGGAACCTCTGAGAGCTGATTTGCCATCCAGCCAATTTCCATCTATTGATAGCAGTTTCATAGGCCATTCTTTTCCTTGGCTTCCAGAGAATGATATGTGAGATAAGGCTGAAAAGTATTACTCAGGTGAAGGTGTAATGCATTCTGTTTCTATTCACCACACGACAGCGTGCTATATAAATTCAGTTTTGTTCTATCAGTTTTGACAATTCAGAGACCTGTGCTTGTAAGCATAAATCATTGGCTGTTCCAGTATTTCCTGAGAACTGAAGTGATAGACAAAAAAAAATAAATTATATGGTCCTGTAGTCCTTCCCTCTTCTTCAGCTGTTTGATGCTTCCAGGACAAAATAGAAGGTGTCCCAGTTTTCTGAAGGTAAGGAAAACACAGTGATCCCCAGTCCTGGGAAGCTAGGAAGGAAGGCACAATGAGCATATGATGGGAAGCATTTCACACAGCCCTGTGTTTTGGATTGTCTTTAAAAGACCCTGGCTGAGATACCATTACCTCCTTCCCTTTCTCTTTCTGTGCAGTGCAACATGGTAGTGCAATGTCCCCTCTCCACAGGCATCCCATGGCAGTGCAGGAACAGCTGGTCCAGACCTCTGGTTTGTGTTGATTACAGCGAGATACTAATGCTATGTGAGCACTTGGAAAGCAGGGGATGCTGGCTTACTCTGTTTTCTTTGGCTAGCAGTTCCCCCATCCCCTCCCCAAGTCATGTTCTTTAACTGCTCGTATAGCTCTTAAAGAACTCTGTCGCTCTATGGCTCTTTAGTTCTGGTCCATGCAGTTTGGGGGTCCACACTGTCCACTCAGAATTACTAACAGGTCATTTCAGGACAACTGTAATACTGTAATATTGCCCTTCCTCCTCATTTATATGACAAAAATACACCACCTGTGTTTTACAATTCCTGCCAAGTAATCAACTATGCAACCATTCAGCCTGAGATCAGTAACATTTTGTGGGACTTTCACAGGGGTATAATTCAATCAGTCATCCCCTAGGGTATGTTCCATGTTTGTGTTTCCTCTTAGCTTTAACAGTTCTCATTGAATGGATAGACTTTATTTTCCATCCATTTGTACAATAGTTGTTCCATGTACAGCATGGCAAGCCTTCCTCTTCAGAAAGCATCTCAGCATCACCAGACCCTGCTTCAACAGAAAGCATTGCAGGGGGGGGAAGAAAGTAGATTTGCATAATACTTACCTGTGGCAGCACAGAGGCTAAGAAATGTTATTTTAATTTTCATTCATATTCTGGTGAAGAGGGTGCATCGGAGCATAGTGGTGAAAGACTATAGGAGTGAAATAAGACAGTGTAGAAAACCAGAACAGCCTCCTTTTGAAAGCACAAACCACATGTTTTAATGAATCAACTTATGTGCCATCAACAGACAGCCCAAGCACAGCACACTGAGTGTTTTGGAGGAGTGAGCATGACTGAAAGCATAGTAGTGTCCTCCATGAAATTCTGCAGCAGATGGCCAAGAGAAGAAAGGGATGTGTTTTCAGTTGAATAGGCAAAATCTGAAGGGAGAGAGAAAAGGTAAACTGCTCTGTGAAATAGAAATGCTTATTGTGCTTTACATTAGTGTTTGAAGAGCTTAGGTGTGGAGCTGACTTAGAAGTCTGGTAATGGTTTGAAAAGTGCAGACCATTGTGATAGTGATGGATAACACACTGAATTAGTTATTTTACTGAGTTCAACTTCAGAGGACACTACTTGAGCCTTTTTTTTTTTAACACGGTAGACATGCAAAAAGAATGTACTGATACACCACAGCAAAACTTTCAACATGTCGCACACTGTAATCCCATTCTTTCTGTGCTTCTGTTAATTTCTCACGTATGAAAAAATGGAATAGTGCATGATTTTTGTACCCATTTCTGTATCTCCCCTTCCACAGTTCCTCTGTTCCTTCAGACTCCCTCCCTAAATCCATCGCTTTATCTGCTGGGTAGAAGGATGTAAGAAGAGATTAATATTCTGTAGTCTGTTTTAAAAGACATATAATAGAATTGTATACAGTTTGGTGGATATCCTCAGTTTCATTGCAAGGATTTTTGTTTGGCTTCATTTTTATTATTTTTTTTAAGGTAAAACACATAGATGTAATGTGCTACATCAAATCTGCCTTGCAAAATAGCAAGCTCCAGGTAGCGTCTCCACTTGAGAAACACAGTGTGCGCGAGGCAGGATGTGATGCCAGGTGATGCGCTCCCACACCATCATGAATTGCAGTGGGGGTAGATGCAGTGGAGGCCTCCACACGTGTGTAGTGCCTGCAAAGCAGATACTTGTTTTAAGGAAAAGCTGGCATGGGTTAAGAAAAATTTACATGCAGCATTTTCTAAACTGAATGACAGTGTCATTGAGGATGAGTTTGTCCTTGTGCGAAGCATGTTTCTGAGACGCTGTCAAAGCTATTCGTAATTTATAACCGTGGAAGTTAAGAGATTTCACAATGTTGTTGAGCCGGGGGACAGGCTGCCTGGTAGATGTTACAGTGTCTGTCATTGGCTGGTGCGGTTCAACTCGGGTACATTTGATGAGGCTGGTCTTCTGTTCTCTCACTGTTTATTGTCCTTCCCCTTCAAGACCTGTGTGTGATGTATTTTGGGATGGAAGAGCAGTTGGATGATGGGTGATTTGGGCACAATTGTGCATCATTCCCATGCAGATTATTTTGTTTAGCAAGGGGAGTGTTTCCAAAAGAGTGCTTTGGTATAGCTCTTAAAAAACCTAGTTTTTTTAAAAAAGCTCTAGCCTCTTGAAGTTCAAAGCAGAGTTTTTAAGTATAACTTGGAGAGATTTCATTTTTGCAGGAAGACTTTTTTTTTCTTTCAAATATATCACAGCAGCAAAGTTGCATAGTGTCAACAGATGTGAAGGATCCAGTCTAACCTCTAGCTGTCCTTATCTACTAATCCTGAGTGGGAAAGACACACGTGAAGCATGTCTTTGACAATAAGTTTAACTGAAATGCATTGTCAAGTGAGAGACACAAGTTGAAGACATTTTAAATGAAAAGCTAATTCTATCTGGATGCCAAGAGGTTTCATCTTCTTGCAGTGAGAGGTTGCAGCATTGCAGGGGATTAGAATGGATGTGTGAGTTTTGAGCTACACCTGAACAAAGCCATCCTTGGCTGTTGAAGATGATGAGGAAGCAGTGGCTGTTACTGGATGGGGGATGGAGAGCACTAATGCAAGGGCAAGCTTTCTAAGGAAGCCATCTTGTGACACTAAATCTGCCAAAATGTCTACTTGCAAAACTCCCTTGGGCAGACTTGGTTTGGAGAAGACTTCAGAATATTTCTGAAGGGGTTGAAAAGTCACACAGTCTTGTTAGGAAGGAATTCGGGTATCTCTGTTGATCTTTCCAGCTCTCTCGGCTATTTCAGGTACCTTCAGGTTTTGCGACACACAGATCCTGGCAGGGTGATGGCGGGGGTTTTCTTATTTTCAGTTGGGCAATTGCTTGTACGCCTCGGAGGCTCCTGTAACAGTACACTGATCTTATTACAGGGTGTTTTGCAGGTAATGTAGCGCATGTACTGATGGTACAATATTGTGTTCTGTCTACTTTAATATATCTACTGTGGTGACTTCCTCCCGTGCAGCAGGCGTTAGAGTAGCACAAGAATTCTGTCACTGAGGAAATACTAAAGTAGTTCGTATCAAATCTAGAAATCCAAACAAACTAGCAGAATATATCTGCTCCAGCTATTTAGGGTGTTAACCTGTCTTCTAATGAGGTGTATAACTTGACATGCCATCTGATAGGTGAAAATCAGGGTGAGGCTTGAAAAGATCTGGGTTTTAATCCTGTTTGGCCACTGTCCTGCCGGCTGACTTGCCATGAAGTCAGTCCTATCAGCAAGGTCTGGGTAATGAAGATGAATTTCTAATGTAGCTTCTTTGCCTGCTAAAACCGTTTGGGGAATTACTTACCTGAAGCTGTAATGAAGCTTCCTTGAATTTTCTTCTCATCCTATTCTGGAAGCGCAATACTTTGATAATGACTAAGGGTTACTTTATTTGCCATCAGTTAAGTTTTCTCAGAGCACTGTGTGCATCCCTGTTTCTTTCTCTTGCATGAACAGTTTTACAGAAGGAACAGTACAAATGAAAAATAATCTTATCTGTGCAAGGCCTGCGCTGAACAATACTTTTCAGACAGAAGCTTCTAAATGCTGTTGGTATCAAGTATGTTTTTATACTGAGCTGCAAGACTATAATCCTGAGGCTTTTCCTGAGGAATTGGAACATAATAGTTTGGAGGAGGCATGACAGCTATGCAGGTTGGGTATATGCAGCACAAAAGTAGTAAGTGTTTGGTTTCAGGCTAATGTATAAATGATTGAAAATCTTAATATGTTCTCTAGCAAGGCTGATGATGTTAATACAGACTACTTGTGGCAGAGCATATATATCTGTTCTTCCAGATCCCTTCAACATATTTATCTGCTTTTGCTGAAAACTTAATTCATATCCCCACAACTCTGTAATAATTTAAATAATTTATATATACCAATTAGCTGTCTGGAAGTTGCCAAAAGACATTCATTTCACCAACCCTGAAATTGTACCTCCTTCAGAATTAAATCAAAGCACTCTGCAATATTAACACCATTATAAACTTTCTAAGATAGTTAACAGCATAGAAATATGGACTCTCTCTGCAAGGCTCAGCATTTGTGGGCTACAGAACCAGTTGGAAATGCAGAGTACACACAGAGGCTTCATCCCTCTGGAATTCCACATGCCCTCTCCACTCAGGTCCAGAAATGGTGAGAGCAGTGAACAACGCTGCCCCCTGAGAAGAGGGATTCCTGTGCTGGAACACCAACCTGTTGTTTTGCTGCCTTTCGGACACCAGTGACAGGAATCACAGTGTGTCTGGATTAAGTGTAAGTTGATGGGGTCTGATTCCTATTTCATCGTCTCTAGTTGAAGTCCTCTGACTCTTACTTGTTTCTGGTTTCCACTAGTGAGAAGAGTACCTGCCCCTTTGAGCTCTCTCTGAGCCTCATAAATTCCCATTTTCTGTTGAGAGAGGTGCCAGAGAGCATCAGCTGGGGTAGTGCTGGTCATAACCAAGCTGCATCTGACACTGCAGTAAAGTTTGGGCAAAGCTATCCAGTGAATTTATTCTCAAATTCTACAGCTTTCTCAACCTTAAACCCGCACATTGGTTACTGAGATAGCACAGAACAAGATCAGCTTCATAAAGTCATCACAAGGGCTGCAAATTGTCAGTGCACCACTAGCCATAGTGAGTACGTGGGTAAGAGTGAGGTGAGCAAACATGTATAATATTCTCTCCCTCCTCAAAAGCTTTTCATCCTAAGGATTTCCTGTATCAAAGATGTGCTTTGTAGTCATCCTCAACAGGTTTCTCTTTCATTGTTGTGAGAGAGAACAATGATTTCTTCAAAGAAGCAGTGAGCAGCTTGGCTTGGCCTCCTGAAGCAGAGCAGCAACAAAAGATGCATAATTACCCTCATGAAAAATGTAAGCAATGGAGCAGGTTCTGCTGCCTTTGCCTCAAGCGTTGTGAAGACCACAGTGTGCAGCACAAAGTCACGTGTAGCCCTGTGCCGTTTGTCCTGTTAGGAGCTGTAGAAGTTGAAAGAACATAGAAGTCACTGACTTAGGCATGAATATATCTCTTGAATTACGTTTAATTGAAGCTGTTTAGCATGAAACCTTTTTGTTTAATATGAAATCTTGGAGGGAGGATTTAGCTTAGTTCAATCAAGGATATGGGATACAGAGCGAGCTAAAGGAAAAGTGCTGTCGTGGCATTTCCATCTGTACGGTTTGGGGTTGTTCTCTGAACTTCTAATGAAATCTCTAGAGCCCATCTTTTGTATTTCATCCTTTTAGATTCTGGGGGAAAAAATTCCGACTGAAACAACTATGTACGATGTTTACCCCTTTCCTAGAGCCTTATCTAGTATCTTGCCTTTGGTGAAATGTGTAACATTTCATACTGGTGTGATACGGCAGATTTGGGCTATTTCTGTCGTGTCAGTAGTCACATCTGGGCTGCATGGTGGACTAAATACAAATATCTCATATTAATTATAATGAACTGTATTTAATACCCTCATTCTTTATCTTGGAGAATGTTAAGATCCAGGCTGGTCATGATGATAAATGAATGTCTTTTGCAACAACAATCTAAATATGCCAGTATTTTGTACACTAATGCCAGTTTTATCAGCTGGAATATTGTTGAAATTCATATATAGCGTCCATATTTCATTTTTTGTTTACCTGCTGTCAACCTGAGCAGTTTTCCATAGGGCAAGAGTGAAAGAGAAAGATTACTTCAGGAACAGAAATACAGAAACATGGAGACCATGTCTAGTGAGTTTTGATTATTAATTTATAACTCAGCTGTGCAGATTTATTTTGGGGTGAATTTTAGCAGCTTATCTTTCAGTCTCAGAAGGTGAATCCATTTGGGTGAGTTCAATAATGCAAAGCTCTGGCTAGCTGCTGAATATCCAAACAAACCAGCAGCCTGTTCAGTCCTTGAGTTGCACCCTATGGTAATAGTGTACATTGGCTTGTATAAATATACTGTGACTTGACTTTTATAGATTAAAAAGGTCAAGATGAATAACCTTGTGCCAGAGTTTCCCTGCTTCTTGAGACCGTGTGGCAGGCTGGACGTGCCATGGCTGCACAGCAGTATCTGCCTGCAGAGCCTGCCTGAGAAGGCAATACAAAGGTGTGAGCTTACAGACACCTACCATTCATGAGCAATTCAGCATGTGAAACAAATAGTTTTTCTTCATCAACTGTAAATGTATTTCCTTTATAATGTAACTGAATCTGAGTGCGATAAATCTTTCCAAAGCCTTGCATAATTATAGAGCTGTTGTGCTGAGGACTTCCAATACATAAATATTACTTGCACCAAAGCTGTTTACGAAATAATGAAGTTCAGTTCATCAGATGATGAAAGCACCCACAAAAACTAAATGCAGCCAGGTATGTAAAAGAAAACGCACACAGTAAGAACTTGTAACACCTTGGCAAGTGAAATGGCATTGCTGCCTGCCTTACACAGCTGGGCAAGAGACGTACCCTGCTCTCAGCTATCTTTGTGGTGCAGGCTTGAGTATACGAGTGCCTGTACAACCTCCCCAGAACTGAATTTCTTGATGTTTTGTTGCTTCAGTCCTGCCACTACATTGCAAATGGAAATTATTCCATTTCTAGATCTCACTGGAATTATTTTCCTGAGTGAAGCTTTGTGACCTAGACTCCTTGTATCCCTAAGGAGCAAGTAACTGGGAGGTTAGTTGTGCTTAAAGAGCCGACCGCTCACCTGTGTGATAAACAGCAAAAGTCTCTAAACTAGCAATAAAAAAATCCATCTGCCACTCAGGAAGAAATCCTTATTGGGCAAAATTCCTGCTTGTTAAGAGGTGCAATGTTAGCATAAGTAGAGAATAAAAGCTCCTTCCAGTTACGCATCTTAAATGTAAAGATGAGAAAACTTGTCTTTTGTTTTCAAATGAGAATTTAGCAGAAAGAGGAGATAATATTCTGTGATTTACCAAAAAAATATTTTTTTCCTCTTGCCTCTACTTCCTTCTTTTTGGTATTTTTAAAGTGATATTATGAGGCTCTTTAAGCAGTTTCATTGCAGTTAATCCCCACTCTTCTCAGGCAGCTGCAGCTTTATGTACCAGATTTTTATTATACCCAGAAGCTTTCTGCCTGCTAATAAATAATGGTGGTAAATTCATATGTGAAATAAATGTGGTTTCTCATTGCAGCAGAAAGGAAAATAAAGTTGGGGTTTTTTCCATTCCATACATTGCTAAATTATAGAAATTAAATAGTGTGAAAACAGCATTCCTTTTAAAGAGACATGGCCAGTTAAAAATGTGAAGTTCTTCGAATTATGCCATTACTGACAACTTAGATCATCATTGCACAAAAGATGTTTGGAGTCTTGTAAACAGATTATTTTAATCACTTTTAACACAGTCTGCAAAAAGCAGTCAGCTGTACTTTCTGTTCTTGTTCCTAAGTGAGTTCCCATGAGCCATATCAGCCTTTGCAGTGCCCCTGAGAGCAGTGAACAGTCCCAAAGCGACCTGGGCAGCCGCAGCAGGAGATTTACGTTCATCTGCAGCAGGATGGTGGCATTAAGGTGGGAGGAACAAGAAAAGCGAGACCTGAGGCTGATAATTTGAACTCTCTCAGAGCCTACCAGGGTCTTGAGGATGCATCCCCGCACTGGTCATAGGGGACCTTTGAGGTGGCTTTGCTCTGGTGGGATGGTAAAACTTGCTCATCTTTTTCACTGATTTGCCAAATTGTTATGGACACATTGTTATTAGTGAGTCTCCAAGTGAGAGCTGTGGTCCAGCTTCTCGCATTATTGCTGAACCACTTCTCACTGACATGAAGCATCACTCATCTAAATACCTAACCTGCCCGTGTTTGACTGCTTATCTCTTTGTTTTCAAAAACCTGCAAAAACCACCAGAGAGCTACTCGAACATGTCATGTTTTGAAATCCCAAATCATTTCACTTGGCTTCAATAAACTTACAGTTGTAGGGGAGACATTTCTTTTGGTTTAAGAAGATCCTTGAGAATTTCATGGTAAGGCAGCTTTTCTTGAAGAAATTGAGTTAGAGAGGCTAATAATTGGAAAGGGATAGCTATTTAAATAGTCGATATAAATGGAACGTAATTAACATTACCTTAATCCCTCTCCCATGGTTCTTAAATCTACACATGAGAACCTTGAACTGAGGATGCATGTCCAAATGTATCTGAATTAAGTCCTAATTAATTTAACTACTTGAACACTTAATCCTTTCTCTCTTAAAATGAGATTTCACACTGTAGAAAGAGTAAAACATTTCATTTGTCCATTTTATGTCCACCACGCTTCCTGACAGCGGTGCTGAAACGCTCCGTGATCCCTTACGGCAGCAGGACTGGGAAGTGAAGCGGCTGCTTGCGGTGCCGCAGACAATGAAGGGCTGTGGCTGTGCCCACAGCAGTCACCCCAGTTCAGCATGGGTCTGTTGCAGTGCCATGCCTGTGCATCTGCTGTTCTGGCCGAGTACTCATCTGACAGTGAGTAGGGGGTTTTTTAGGCACAAATAGAAGAGAAAGGTGAAGGTGCCAGACCTGTCCTTAAGGCCAGGAGGGGCAGCGGTGCCCTGTCCCCATATCTCCAGTCTGGCATGGCCACCATGGGGCGAGAGGGCAGGCTCCCAGCTGCTGCAGCAGGGCTGGCAGCACACGCCAACACCAGCTGCAGAGGCTCCCTTGATGTGTCTTTGTACATGCAAAGCTCTAATTCTATTTTTCTGTTATTCTGGGATTAGTCCAAAGCTTTATTAAATTTCTTGTAGATGATTAAAAGGGGAATTGAAATTACAAGATGAAAACTGAAGCATTCAGAAAGGGAAATTTTCCTTCTTCATTCTTCACACACTCTGGTTAAAATATTTCAAGCTAAATGTTTCTTCTGCCCTAAAATAAATAGGAGGCAGCACTCACACAGACAGGTCAGCCTTGCCGAGGTAGATCCTAAACCCTAAGTTCCCATCAGCATGCACACTGTGGGTCTTGGCTACCTCTCCCCTTTGTCGATGGTCCTGTGGCATCCTGATGTCAGAGCCCAGAGCAACAGGGAGAGAGCCACAGGGCTCATCTGCACAAGCAGCTCCCTATTTGAGATGATCTTGGGCTAATACTGGGATGAGCTCACCCATGATGGCATCTCCATCTACACCTGTTTCTTTTGCCTCTTGCTGTGTTGGAATTTTGCTCATACAGAATAGATCAGAGTTGTTCAGCGTATATTGATGACATTTCAGGCAAAATGTCCCAATTTAATCCTGGTCATGTATGGAGCAGTTTTTCAATTAGTTATTTTTAAAACTGTTCTTAGCAATGCTCTCCTGCCTTTTTCTCACTCATTTGTGGACTACTATGCAACTTCCTTAAAACAGAATGGAAGAATCAGAATTATGAAGCCTACTGTATTAAAATGTTTTCATGACTTCTTTAAAATCAAGTCTCTGGGAAGCACACATGCGAATGGCATTTGCTCTAAGTGGCTGGTTTCCAAATCTTGGTCAAATTGCCAGCCATTTCCCAGTAGTCGTGGGCACTATATTTCCTCATCCTGGTTGCACATCTGTGGTGCTAAATGAAAGTAATCAGAATCAGCATGAAAATTTAATAAGCTGTGTTTTGTTATTGGGCATGTTCTCAATTGTGTATTTGTTTTCTGCCAGCAGAAGTCCTTGGACATCATCAACCAGAACAGCTCATGTTTACAAGCGCTGATGTTTATTAGCCTCAAATCGCTCTCTGTTGGTGGCATTCTCGAAACAGACCAGATATCTGAATTTGCTAGTGTTTTTAGGGGGGGGCTGGTCAAAGCCAGGCCCTAGCCTGGGAAGCCATAAGCCTCATGGCCAGTCTGAAATAAACCTCACTATAAACCCCGCAAAACCTCACCTTCCAGTCTGAAAATATTTAAGTTTCAGAAGCAGAAAAGCCCTCAGACAAATTAGTGGAATTCAGAGCTTCTAACTTTATCATGGTGTTTGACCTGGTCTGGTGATCCTGCTCTGGCAGGAGTTGGACTGGATGGTCTTTCAAGGTCCTTTCCAACTGCTAATATGCTAATATTCTGCAATTCTGCGATGGTAAAGTCTTAAATAATTATGTATTTTGACTTCATGGTTATTCGAGTAGTTGAATGCTTCTGCAGCCTAAGCAGGGTGGGTCTTAGTGCTGAGCCTTGTGGCCTATTGCCCTGCCAGGAGAAGCAGAATAAAGACAGAAAAATGGGAGCTTTATGTGTGTTTGACCCATTAGCCTTTTGCTTCAGGAACAAACTTTTAAGGCTCCCAGCACCATTAGCTGCACCAAATTTTGGAAATCATTAAGCTGTTGTCTGTCTCTTGAAGCTTTCTCTGCTGGGGTTTCAGCTCCCTGCATGTTTGCTCTGCTGTCTGGCTGGTATCTGCTCGTGATTTGGCCTCCTGAATGGGAGTCTGGGGAGATCTAGCTCAGTTCTTCACCTGCTTTGCTCTGTGGTGCTGGTATATTTGATATATTCACCATAGCAGAGTGGTCTGTCACTTTGTGTGGCAGGCTTGGGTTTTAGCTCCTATTTTATGAGGTTACTTACTGCTTGGTACCAATGTGTTTGGTCTCTTGCAGCCCCCCCCACCATCCCTGCTTTCTATGCTTCTCAGTGGGACATAGAAAAATCTTTTAATCTTCACACTGTGCATCTATTTCTGTTTGCTCACCTAAAAAAAGGCACAGGTGGCTAAGGGCATTTCCAAAGGGCATTTCACTGTGTTGAACCAATCGATGGGTACCTGTAGGGTTTCAGCAGGCCACTGCAGACTGCCGAGCAAAGACCTTAACTCCTGATTGAAAGGAAAGGCTTAACTGGAAGCCATTTGTTTCTCTGAGTGCTACCGTGTCACCGCTTAATGAAAAGAAACTACTTTTTAGTGATTCTTAGTAAAAGCCCTGTCTTATACTCAAGGGGGAGATGTTTTAAGTGGTCTTCTACTAATTCTTGGAACACCTAAAACTGGTTCAGAATACTCCAGTGAGATTTGCTCTGCCCGCATATAAGATTTCAAGCCGTCTCCTTTACCCATGGCTGTGCATTAATGAGGCTTTGCAGAGCTGCCCGACACGTGTTTGCCTTTCCCGGGAGGAGTGGAATGTGAAGCTGCTGTGGATCACTTCCTCTCTATGGAGCATCTCGGAACCATTACCCTGGAGGATGCTCATGCTGTTCGGAGGTAGGAGCATGGGGGAAGGTGGAGGGCGAAGAGCAGCTGGGACAATGGAGAGGCAGTAGTGGCAAGCAAGGTGACTGAAACAGCCGCTCTTGGGAGCGTCACCATGGGCCAGGTACGGCAAAACGGATTCCTTCTAAGGAAAGAAAATCCCTGTTAGGTGTCTTCAAACACATTATTGCTTTCATACTGGAGTCTTACAAACTCCAAAGGATGTAGTGTGTTGGATGGGGTTTTCGTATCTGTTACAATTAACATCGGGAGCTGACATTTGTTTGGATGAAGAGTTTTCAGCGAGCTAATGCCCTCAGTCCTTGGCAGTGGTGCATACATCTAAATACCAGTACCTGATTTATAGCTGTCTGTGTTCAAAATGCTTGAGTAAAACAGTTAATGACGTGTTTGAAGAATCTGAATGAATACATAGATATTAAAGCAGCTCTACTTCTGAGTCAGTAAGAAGTACAGAGGCTATATTTAAAGAGGCAGTAGTGGCAGAAGGGCGTTTTAGGCACTGTCCATTTACGTGTGTTCTGAAGATCCACTTTTGGCTTCAGGAAACCAGAAATTAGGAGGCTAATGTTTTTTATGAGCAAGAAGTCCAGGTACTATTGGTTGCTTCCTTGTGTTGCCCGAGATCAGATCCATGGGAACGCTGGAGGTGTAGGTGCTGCCCACTGACGCGGTGTCTGCGGAACCCTAACCCGTGCCCACTGCCAGTTCCCTGCTGCTGCAGCTGTCACTCCCTCACCGTTGTGTGTATTTCAGCAGAAAGCCTTCTTACAAGAGCAAATGCATTTTGGTAAAGTTTCTCATGTCCTACTGAAAAATCTGCATGTGTATTGGAACAGTATTTCTTGAGCAGTTTCTTCTGTGCAAACAGAGCTTAATTGGTACTTATGTTCCGCTTAATTATGCTTCACATAATCTGCTCAACTTAAACACCAGCCCTGTGAAATGGAAAGCAGTAATCCTTTTGGGTGATACTGTCTCATTTGGATGCAGTCTGTAGTGTGCCTATTTAATGTTAGTTTAGTGTTTCACTTCTCAATTCTGCCTGGACCAAAACAATTTGTACTTTTCCTAGTCTTTGCATCGGTGAATTGCCATAAGGTGGTGGTGAGCTGTCCTGTCTGCTATTATAGAAGGAAAATGGCTCTCAAGTTCACTCCTACAGGGGATGCTAGCATTGCATTATATGGTAAATTTTGTTTTACATGCTGCTGTTTCCAAACAAGATTAAGTGTATATTAATAAACAAACCAAAATCTTTTTTTTTTCTTAAGTGTGAGCAAACCCACATGTGTTTTCAGGCTGGGAAGATAAATATTTCTGCTTCTGTTTAAAAAAAAACCCCAACAAACAAAACAAAAACCTCCATGACCAAACCAAATGCTCAAAGCTTCATTTAAAAAAAGAAACAAAACAAAAACAAACAAATTAAAAAACGCCAGCCAACCAACCAAAAACCCTAAACCTCTGATTTTAAGAAATTGAAACTTAAGGCAAAAGTAGAAAAAATTACTGCTTTTGGGTTTCTTAAAAGATCTTAACATGAAATTTCTGTTGAGCAGAATTCCGATGTAGGTTCCTGACTATAAGCATACATGTATTATAGCTCTGCTCACTGACTGTGTAGGTCCCCTGTAATGACGAGAGAATTTGTGGAACTGGGTAACTTAACAGGGAAAAAGCTGCAAAGAACCATTGCACTGTAAGCAGACTGAGACAAGCTGACCACAGACGTGGTGCAGGTGGGTGGAGGTGGCTTCTGCCTGTATGACATTGAACTGTGAACATTGGTGAGAAATTAAATTCGAAAGTTTTTCCAAAATGAAGTTTTCTAAATCACAAGCAAAACCTCAGTTTGGGAAAACTAAAAAAAAAACAAACAAACAAACACCCAACCGAAAAACCCAACAACAACCAAACTAAAATCAAACAACAAAAACTCCAAGCAAAACCAACCAACCAAACCAAACAAGAAAACCAAACCAAAAAACGCCCACAACCCACCATCTTTTCCACAAATCTGGAACATCGCCTTTGGAAAAGTGACATCTAAGTGACATCTTCCACAAAACATTCTGGATTGCAAACAACTTCAGTGCCCTGTCTGGGGGCTCAGCTCAAGTTGCCCATGCATCCAAGGGCAGTGTAAGGATTGTCACCGGAGCACGGGGTGACTCATGGGGGACTGCAAGAGTGACCCAGCCTTAGATTGCCTTGGGGCCCTACATCTGCAGAGACGACACATGGGGAGCTGCATGGATAGCTGAGCCTTGAGCTGTCCGATAAGCCCAAGGCTAAAACAGGGCAGTGCCACACAAAGAACCGAGCCGAGCCTTGAAATCCCCAACAAATAGTATGCCCTGAGTCCCAATCGAACCACTATTGAATTGCCTAAAAGTAAAACAAAGGTAAGCTGGAGGATTTCTGTCTGGTTCCAACAGACCCAAACGATACAAAGATATGCAAGAGACAGAGCATACAGAAGGGAACAACATCCATGAATAAACAAAGATAAGGGCAAGCACTGCTAAAGAAACAGCCCAGGTGGTCTGATCTACTGAGACATGCCCCTTCCTGCTGTCCCGTACACCAGGGGATAAAAAACTCTTAAGATTCATGTCAGAAAGGGGGAGTTACTGCCCCAGCCATGGCGTGATGAGAACCTTCCCCCTTGGTCAGGATGCTGACCAAGGTAACTTACGTGGGAGCCCTTACCTGGAGGGGTAAGTGACATCTTGGCAGGTTTTAAGTTTGTAGTCACAGGTGAAAGACTGACACACGTGTGGTGTTCTGAGTTGTCTGTGAGTTGTGACAGTGTGTTCCATGAATCGCCTGGGAGTTGTAATAGTGAATGTTGTGAGCAGCCTGGGAGCTGTTGTGAATTGCATATGGGCAGTAATAACGAGTTTTGTGAGCGGTCTGCGGCCTGTCGTGAATTGCCTGTGGGCTGTAATAGTGCATTTTGTGACTGTTGTAGTTGCAACAGTGCATTTTGTGAATCTCTTGTTGTTGTAAATAGTGTAGTCTTACTTCTTTTAAAACTGCAATAGTGCATTCTCCATTGTATCCATAAACCTGCAATAGTGACGTACTGGATCTGCACATGTTGTTCAAATAAATTGTTAAATTTAAACTCTGCAGTAGAGTCTCTTTTCGTCACAGGCAGCTCAGACACAGGGACCTTCTGCCCCTCCTGGCACATTCATGGCCATGGGGCACCCACCAGGAGGCATCAGCCCAAAGCAGCATCTGGCCCTTGGACAGCGGTGGCCTGGGTGTGCTTCAGCCTGCCTCACTGAGAGGCTGCTGCAGCAGTCTGTCATACCTGCAGCTGCAGTTAGGTATTCCCACCAGCAGCCCCTGCAATTATGATCTTAAACACTGTGTATGTGACTGAGAGCATCCATTATAGGGGGTTTATGTAGTTTAAGTTGTGCTTGACCTTGCTCCATTATCTATTCACCTTCATCTTCTGAATGTCTGCTTAGTTCTCACGTCAGTTGTGCAGCCAGTGCCAAATGGATGTAACCTCACCTGTTCAAAAAAGGTTCCTCGGATGGGGAAAACAACCGGGTTTTCACACTGTAGTTAAAACCTGACTTAACGCACAGATACAAAATTATGGGTTTCCTGTAATAACCCACGGATAACATGTCCTTGGATTAGGTACTGAACTAATTAATACTTCTGATTGTTTGATTTCCCCATATTACATATTCATTGATTATTGTTCTTCCAAAAGCTTTTTTCTAACTCAAAGCTAGAGCACACCAATGTTCGTGGAAATCAGTGCAGTAATAAATCAGGGACTTGAAGTGCCTGATTTGCTTTTCAATAAGAAAAAAAACATTGGCAGCAATAATTCTACTCAGAGAGAATAAGTCCATTTGTAATACATTGTCTTGGTTCATCAGAGGTTTTTTGATGAATAACCCATTCCAAAAAAGAAAAGTTACTTCATTTACAATTCAGAAGTCTCCTAACACTATTTCATTTAGTAAGTGCCCTCTGACAAGTTACTGATATTTCTTCTGAAAAAGCATCACAGTTTGATCACTTGACATATTGTCATGGTTTTCCTTTTCCCTTGCTGCTTTGGAATCAAAATCTTGCCTTGGTCCTGGCTCACCCTGCATTTTGCAGACAGGGAACCTGTTTAAGGCCAGTGGCTCAGTGCTGCTTTTTTGACGAGATCACTGCCTCCAAATCCTTCACCCTCTCTGCACCTTACCAAAACATGGGTGGGAGCCTTCCACCATTTGATCTTTTTTTTTCCCCAAGTGGTAATTACTGATCTAAACTTTAGTCTATGAAAAGTACAGTAGTATGTTTAAGCTATTAGATTAATGCTGTGAGTAGCTGTGGTAGGAATTTTCTGCCCGGCAAGTTACCCATTAAATAAGAAATGGTTCTTCTGCAAAACTGCTGTTTGTTGGGATGTGGGCCTTTGTGCCCCTCACTGGAGGCTGGGGCTGTCCCTCTGCTGCTGCCTGTCACGTCTCCAGCTATTAGACTGTCAAGGGAAAGGGACGCTTCGTTGCAGTTAGCCAAATAGTAATTTTTCAAGAAATAGGATTTGCATGAACATTTTTCCATTGTCTGTTCTTCATCTCTATCCAGGACCAATTTAAAAAATGCAATTACAAATTATGACCTTCAGTAGTGGATTTCTTCCTCTACTCAGGTGTGACTGCAGGTTTCTCAGAGTAACGTCAGTTCTGTCCCAGGCTCCCTGTGAGCAAATCTGAGAGAGAGGCAGCTGTAAACCTTGGCACGCAGGAAAAGCTCCTCTGTTCTGCTCTGAGCACTTGTTCTTGACAGCTAAAATGGAAAGAATGCCCTCCACGCTTTGTTTCCTGC
>NW_010167097.1:64706-80586 GCF_000695765.1 Mesitornis unicolor
GCCTTTGGTGTAGGAGCTGTCCCTGTTATGTATTGGTGCGATGGTGGGGTCCTGACTTTAGGATCACTGATAAAACCGACAGAGACCAGGATCAAGTCAGGCTCCAGAGGGGAACTGTCCTCCGTGAGCCCAGCTGGGTGGTGTCAAGGGCTCTGCCATGAACTTTGTTATTTCCCGTGATGGTGCTTAGTGCTATTCAGGTTACATTTTATTAGAGTGGGTAAGCTTGTTCTATTATATCTGTGCATATTATGAAAGTATATAGGCTCAACAATTACTAAAGAGCTGTATGTGTCTTGGATACAAAGACATCAGCTCTGGATTGGGAAATTGAGCTCAGTTTGCTGGAGACCTGGATGGGGCTCTCGAGAGTATCACTCTATGTTCATCCTGTACGTATTCTCTTCCTTGGTTTAGATGGATTTTTTGGTCGTCAGACAGCAATCCTTCTGTGTCACCTTTTTCAGGAAGAAAATCCTACAGAGTGTGAATAGATTGATAGAAATTACGAACACCGATTAGGTGAGAATAGTGCTGAAAGGCTCTTCCCGGGGCACAATGTTCTAGGCTGTGAAGTGCCAAGAACTGCAGCTTTTTGGAATACTGATTTGTTTTGGTCTGCAAGCAGGTTAGTGCTTGGCTTTAGTTCTGCTGCTAGTTTGCACAGCAAAGGATTCTCGCTAGCTGGAGTTCAGCACCTGCGCCAGATTTAGAGAGCATTTGATTTTGCAGCATGGAAACAACTCTGTAATGGGGACTCTCTTACAGAGCCCGAGCAGGTTAAAGTCCCTGAAAGGAGCAAGCCTAGGCACAGAATTAATCTGCCTCTATCATGTATGCTCATCTCTTTCTTTGGTCATCATCTGGGTTGCTCAGGTTGCTCTGTGCAGTACTACAGACAACTCAGGACACATCGGTGGTGTTGCCTTTGGAAAGCTTAGTGACCATGCTGTGTGGGTTCATAGCTGTTCCCTGGGGGTGAAGTGCTTTTCTCACGCAGATGCTGGTAAGGTAGAGGAAATGCTTTCTACTCTCTGCTAGCTGGGTTTTTCCCTGAGTCTGGCTCTTTTCTGTGATTACGCTTTTCCACATGACTGATTCATGGCTCTTGTTATAAAGCCTTGTGATGGGGCACGGCGTGAAAGGTGTCTGCTTCCCTGCTTGGGAAGCCACGCACCCGCTTTTCTGGGTAAGGCAATGGATGTACAGATGTGTTCGTACACCACCAACCATATCAAACCTGATTTGTTATACTGGTTCTAGAGTAAAAAGGAAGCTCAACAGCGTGTACTGCCAATAGCTCTGGGAATATGACGAAAGAATCTGGTGCACCTCCTTCAGATGAGTCACTGGTTTTTATGTTTATTTAATCAAATGCACGCTTGCCATCGGTTCTTCCTGGTGGTCATCTTTCAGTCTTGTTAATCTGTTACTCTTGGCTGCATTCCTTACATTGCTCCTTGAAGTACTTACAGTGGTTTAGAAGCAAATGCTGTACTTCTAGCACTTCCTAAATATCAACCTAAAAAGAAAAATCAAGTCTTGAGCAAGTCCTTGCTGTAACTGAAGCAGAGTTCTGTCTTATGCAACAGCACAGAACCAAAGTACAAAATCAAACCCGTTTGTAGCAGGGAGATGCATTAACTGAGTGCTAATGAAATTGGTGGAACTTGCGTGGAGTGCTGGGAAAGCTCGTCTGGTTGTGTGTTGTTATTCCCATTTTACCAATGATGCTTTACATATTACCGTTACTCCTTCCTGTTCTGCTCGAGTGCTACTGAGGTGTAATTCATTTCTATAGCAGGGCTGGAAATAATAGAAACATTTGGTTGGAAAAGACCTTTAAGAAACAGAGTCATAAGCAGTTGAATGCTGTTAAAGGGCACTCCTGGTTGTAATACGTTATTGTGAGCAAATAATGCTGCTGGTGCTATTGGTGATCGTGGCTGGGAGGTTGAAAGAAACTATCGGTGCTCTCAAGCAAGATAGCTGTTAGGTTGTGTTGCAAGTCATGTTAGCTGTTCCTCGTTCTGAATGCCTGGGCTCTGCAGTCCAAGTCCTGCTACAGATGTAAGAACTGATTTGAATGAATCATTTTGTGTTTGCAGCAAAATACTGCAAGTTCTGCAAAACTCTGCTTTCAAGGGCATGGTGTATTCTAATGTTTGTTTATTTGATTCCCCTACAGGGAAGTTATTTACCGTGAATTCTGCTGTGAGGCCGCTAATGTGCTGGGAAGATTTTCTTGCCAAGCTTGAGGTTTCGTGCTGCAGGGCATCTCAGAGAGCAGAGAGGGGTTTGAGGTTGAGTTTTTTTTGTGGGGTGGGGAAATGGCTTCATTATTTGTCCTCTTGCAGTCTTACAGTTTAGTTGTATCCATGACTTAAGTGCTGCTTAGTGTTTGGAAGGGATTGATTGTGGGTGCTTGTCCTTGGGTTAACTCTTCGGACAGGCTTTCTCAAGGGCCTCTGTGGCTATGAAATGGTGTTTGAGACAGAGCAGAGATATTCTCTTCCATTAAGTTAATTACTGATGGCTGGGGAAAAAATGGTACAAACTGAAGCCTGGATAGGTGTCAGGGCAGCCAAAGAATTTCTTGAAAACAGCAGAAAACATTGCAAAATACAAAAACAGTGCTAGTGGGAGTCTGGACACGGCTCTAGGCAGTGCCTTTGTCCCAGCTCCAGCCCAGACCTGAGCCCTTGAGGCTGAGCACGATGTGGATGATTCCAGCCGCCTGCTGGAAAAGGTGTTCAAGATGTTCCAGGGTTTTCATTGTGGGAATGAGCACATTTCTGAACTCAGTGGTGTCCCAGCTACCACTGGCCTAAGAGACTGCAAGCTATATACCCATCTGTGGGACTTAGATTGTTTATACTTAGGGGAGATAATACCCCAACAAAACATGCAGAATAGAATTACTATCAGAAGATGATGGTGTGTCAGCTTGAGCTGTGTTTTGTGCAGGGATTTTTGAAGTTGAAGAAGTGATGCTGAATGCATTCACAATGTCATATTGAGTAAAATGGAAAGTGCTGCCAGGTTCTGTGGCCTGTAAAATGTATGTGCTGCAGGAAATACATTTGTTTAACAAACCACAGAAAAATTATTCAACTGTATAAAAATTATGTATGTAAATATTCGTCATTTTTTATTTCTTTTCAGTTGGGAAGTGGTGTGTTATCTTATTTCAATGCTAAGTGATGTACTATGTTTCTTACAAAGCACAAAGATAATTAAGAGTACGCTGCTCACTTTCTAGTGTGTGTAGTGAAACGTGAAGCTTTATTTGTGTTGTAAATTACTGTGTTGTGACTATGTGAGGCAATGTCACTTTTTAAACAGTAAGGAGTAATGCTGAGAAATGCAGTATGCGCACACTGTGCTACTCAAAAGTGCCTAAGGTTGAAGTGTATGGGAAAAAAAAGGGCTGTTCACCCCAAGAGACTGTACAAGTCAGGAGGAGCGATGGGGCAGAGGTGTCTGGTTGAAGCAGGGCGCCGTGTCCAGCTCACCGGTACAGCCAGAGGTCCCTTCAGGTCCCTTCAGCAGATGGGGAGGTGCTGCTCAGGGCTAGGGGGAGAGAAGTTATTTCTCTCTGTGAGGAGTAGGAGCTGGAGCAGCTCTGTCTGGGGGCTTGCAGCAAGAGGAGCCTTTACTGCTTCCAGTGCTGCACCAAGCATGCAGCTTGACCACCGCCACCACCAGGCAGGTGTTGAGATCTTTATTTCTTATTTTTTTCCCACCAGTTACTCAGAGAATCACATAATTTGAGGAAGTTTTTCAACTGACCTAACTAAGCCTGCCAAGGGCTGAGGAGTTCCTGCTCTAGGCTTTTACTTGCCACCTCCAGAACAGATGTGACACAACTGCAGGACAGTAGTTTTTCCACTGGCTTTATTAAGTTTATGAAACAGATTTATTTCTCCCTGGTGACAGGGAGGTTGTGTGGGGCTCCTGTAACTGAGAGAACAATGGTGCTGGCTGAAAACAATCCTGGAGCTGAGAGGCCTTCTGCTCAGTATGTTTGGCAATGAGGGGTTTATGCATAAAGTCATTTTATATCTATTCTATTGAGTTTCTTTAAATTCATTCTATTAAACAAACAGTCTGGTTTAAAGTCTAAAAAACCTGTCTTCTATTTTTTAAAGCCCTCTAGATAAATAAGAGACCCAGGTAGGTGTACCTCAATGGCCACCTCAATGTCCCATCACACCCTACAGCACTCTAGCACTCTGGTTTCCTAAAAGTAAGACAGAAAGGAAAATAGCTTTTTTTTACCTCATACCAGAACTCTGCTTTACAACAGGATTTGGTTTTGCCTTGAAATAAATATCATCTGCCATGTTTATTTTCTCACATAGCAGGAACAAAGTCAGACATTAATGTTGGGGTACGTAATGGCTTCTCGGCCAGTGCAATCGGAACGACATAAAATCCACTGCTGTTCAGACAGCTGCTGAATTTTCAGAGGATTGGGCATGGGCACAAATAAAGAATGTTGCCATGCAGATGTTACGGGGAAAATGTAAGCATCTTATTAGCATGTCACTGTTGAAATAGGATTACCGTGGCTCCAAATTCAGTCTTCCTTTTCTCCATTTTACTGTTACTGCTTCCTGCATCTTATTTTGGTGCCTGCAAGGTTTGTTTAGTTTTCCTTCATCTTTCATAGGCTATGAAGGAAAGAAAATATTTTAAGTCAAATTACAGTTTAAAATGCACCTGAATTTGTATGGTTTAAGTAGAGTCTTATGTCGGTTTTGCCACTACAGTTCTGTTGCAGCTCCCCTTGGTCAGGTAGAGGTGGATGGTCCCATTCCACCCGCATAGCCCTGATGGTTTGGTTATGGCATTTTACCTGCCCTTCACAAACAAACAACTAGTGTGTTAGAAATAATCCTCAGAAATTATGAACCTGGCTTCTGCCAGTTTCTTTTCATTGATCTGTAGTTGCTCAGAAACTGCTCTATTTCCACTGCCCAGAGAGTAATCTGTGGCCTGGGGAGTTTAGAGAAAGCCAGAAAACAGCCATCATAAGACTCCTCTTGGAAGAGATGACAGATAACCAAGTCTGCAGTAACTGCGTCTGCATGTTTTAGGAAGAGGTTTGATAAGTGGTAGTAGCAACATTGTAGTTTCTTCTGTTTGTTGTGCTATTCAATATGCTAAGTAGATATGAATATGTATTTGAGATGATGATTAAGAAGTTTTCTGTTGAGCTTATTGAAAAGTGCCATTTTTCAAGAAAGAGCAATTCAGTGTTAAATAAAAAATATAGACTGAACCAAAACCTCTTAGTTATCATTTTAATAATCTGGAAGAGAATTAATTTTCAGCTGAACCATTGAAAGCTGAGTCTGTGAAGTTTTTCACACAACAAAGAAAACCATGTTATTACTAGAAGCATTTTTCTATTTCTCCTTTTTAAGGGCTTTTTCCCCTATCTCTGTAGAGAGAAAAAGAAAACATTGTTTATATCCAGAAGGTCTAAAGTTTTGATAACCCACAAGGTTACCCAATGCAGAAAAACAGATAATCTTTCTCTTTTCTTGCAGCACATCGGTTGTCTTCCTGCTATCTGTTAGTCTTCATCTTTTCAAGCCCGATGTTTACAGTGGGACCTCTTCATGTACTCTAGCTCTTTTTAATCATTGATTTCACCCTTACTAAATCAGGACACTATTTTCATGCTCTCTCTAGTTTGCATTTCTTTGTTCTCATCAACAGAAATCAGTTTGCAGCTAGTGTTAACATGCAAATTCAGAACCACCATAATTAGACTTGAAGTGGGAAGGGTTTTTCTCCTGTCCTCAGGTTACCCAGCAAAGTGGGGGTTCCATGGCAGTGGGAGATTTCATGGCTAATGGTTCAACATCTTTTGCTTCAGCAGAGATTCAGGGCCTTTTTAAGCAGCCTGCTCATTTATTGCAAACGTACCTTGGTAGATTACGAAGGTTAAAAAGCTATGTGATTATACTGCCTGTGGTACAGGGGAATTTATTACATTTTACTAATTGTTTTTATATACTTTCAGTAAATCTCCAGTGTGCTCTCTCTCTGGTAAGTGTTGTGGTCTATGTATATAATTTAAATCCCTGGTTGGTTGTAGGCTCTTTGCTCTTGAGACCAGCTTCGCTTGTAAGCCATGCCCAGGCTGGAGGTAGGGCCAGGGAGCCGCAGGTGGTAATATTCTGACCAAAACTCTTGTGCCTTCTGCAGGTTGCTGCAGATTGTACTGTGGGTACACAGTACAGAAAATGGTGCCATGAGAAGCCATATACATAACTTGGGGGGGGTTATTTAGTTCCTTTTTTACTTTTCACCTTATTTGCTAATGACATTTTCTCCCAGGAGATGTGAAGATAGTACGAAATGACCATGTCGCAAGAGAAGTGACTGCAAAGAGCACCAGTTAATCTTCTCGACCACCTGAGACTTCTTCACTTTTACTAATCACTTTTTTAATTTCAGCAGCTGTCAAAGGCCTCAGCTGTGGAGAGGAAGCAGAAGGCTGTGGGCCTCTCTTGTTGCCCCTCGGCAAACTTCAAAAACTGCATGCAAAGTCCTCCTTATCAGAGTTGCTGGGATGACTGCTGCATCGCTGCCTTGCTGTATGCATGGACGCTTGCATGGGTGCATGACTGTGTGCATGCTTCCCTTCACGTGCTGCCCCGAGCTTCATGGTCATGCAGGGGACAGCAAGCTCTGACTTCCTTGCCTGCCTTTCCTGCCCTTTGGGGTAAGGCAAAGAGGCAATGCAGAGGGGAACGAAAAAAAAAAAGTACAATTTCCTTGGAAACAATCCCACAGTCAGTGGGAAAGGGGACCCTATGGCACTTGCAGAACACATCCAATGTCACCTTAAAATTAAAAAAAGACAAAGCTGTGTATGGTTGTCACTTTCTTTTAAATTTTTTTCTTACTTTTTCCTAGACCCTGCCCGATGGTTTTACGTGTATCAGAGAGGTAAAATTTAAACCAGTTTGACTCTATTGGTCATATAATTTTTGTAGCAAAAGTTTTCTTAAGCTGGGAGACAGGTTCCCCCAGCCGAGTTTATTCTCGCTTTCCACACAGGCAGCAAACAAAATGAAAGGTGTTTGAAAGTTGCCCAGTTCCTGGATAAGGCTGCAGCTCAGGGAGCAGCCAAGTCCCTTCTGATGAAGACAGTCCCAGCTTTCACTGAACCTCAAAGTCCTTCTGTGTGTGGGGCTTTATCGCATGATGTGCTAAGTCAAGTACTTAGCAGTTCAAGTACTCTCCACGTAAAGTTTTGAGACTAGTGGGAATTAGTGAGAATTTTCAAAAAAAAACCTCAGAGGAAAGTGACTTTCTAACCTTTCTAGTGATGTATTTTTTCAAATTCACCTTGGAAGAGTTGCTTGGAGGAAAGCACTTGTCCCAAAAGCACATTTTCTGCAGCACCTCCGTGGAAAAGCAGCGAAGCACCCAGCATGCTTTCCGTGGCTTTTCACCTGTTTTGACAAGTTGCTTTCCTTATAAATGTTGCCACAGATAAGTGGGGATGTGCAAGGAAAATAAAAAAGATAGTGCTGTCCCAGGTGAGGTCCAGTGCACTGGAAGGACACCCTGCTGTCTCCTGCCCTGGGAACGGCCACAGCAAAGCTGTTTCAAATGACGAGTAGAGTTAATGCAGTGTCTGCAGAAACATTTCCAGTCAAATTTGGCAGTGTGTAGTTCATGTTCCAGTTACAGTACCTGGTCTTAGTTGTGTGCCAGAAAGACATTTTGAGGGTACCGATGGCCTCTGACTATTCCCGCACCTCCTTTTTCAGAGCATAGTCTTGTTCTGACTTCAATATGTACAACTGTGAATTTAATTAAGAGTATAGAGGCAGAGGAAGGTATTTTTATGTGATGTTTTGCATAGATCATTGCAAGAATTACCCAAGAAATCTTAAAATTCTGGCTTTTTTCACTAATCTCAGAATTTTATACACTGTTGCATTTTCTTTTCTCTGCGACTGGTGGTGGTGTAGGTTCTCACAGCCAGAACAGCCTCACGAAGCTTGGCTGTTTGTGTAATGAACTTGATGTTGCTGATTTAGTGGTGACAATGGACCTGAAGGAATCAAAAAATCCTTTCAGGAACAGGGAGTGGGTAAGGAGGCATTGCTTCCTTTTTTTTTTAACTTGCTGGAGAGTCCCTTTGGTTTGGAAATTGATCTCTCCAGCCAGGCAATAATAATAATAACAATAATAACAATAACAATAATAAATTATTGATAAAGGATTGGTCAGTTTTAATTAAATATGTTTAATTTTTGATCCATCAGTAGGTATCTTAGTACCATTTTTTAATTGATGTTTGCCATGAGCAGATTTCACTTAACCCTTTTTTAGGATTCATAGATGTGCAGATACATGCTTTTAAGCTCTAGTAGAGCTGTCATTCTGGGAATGTCAGCAGGAGCAAGCCCTCACTGTTTCTGTTGTCTGCCATGCTCGCCTTGTTGGTTTGTAAGTATTTGCCAGATGGGGTCACTTAAGGGCTAACACTTGGGTTTTTTGTCTTGGTGGAAACACATGGAACTGCACAGAAATATTTTGGCTATTCCAGATAGTGGAGCTGCCTTTGCCCCAGGAACCTGGAACCACAGACCTCAAAGGACGTCACAAAAGTAGCGTTTCCTACAGCTCCCACTTACATCAGTGCAGGGAACGCTGAAGCCAATGTGCGGGTTCTGCATCAGTAACACAGCTCTTGCCTGACTCCCATTCCCAGAACTTTCTGCTGTAATGAGCGTTTACGGACTCAGGCCTTTAGTTATTTCTTTTCATGAAATTTTCAGATATTTGCAATTGGTTTCCCACAGGCAGTATCTATTTCCTGTGAGATCTGGCCAAGCAAGTATTCTGTCTGGAGATTAATTTCAAAGGTGGCGTGGGTAAACTAGAGTTATCTTTTTTTTCAGGTCCTTGCTCCTAAAATGTAGCTAATGTTTTTTTAATAAAAATAAGATGCAGCCTCATAATTCTTGCACATAATTTAATCCCCTTCTGCTGTATTTGTAAATTACCCATTCCATCTAATACTTGTCAGTTTTACAATTAGCACTGAGCACATTAGCTGTATTTTACATCTTGATTTTTTTTCTTTAACAAAAAGCGAATTTATTGTAAGCAACACGTTCTCAAAATCCTCCCTTAGCCATTACGCCTGATGTTACATGGTTTCACCTTTCAGTCTTTGGAAGCAGGGGACAGGGTCATTTGTATTTTTATGAAATCATCGTTTAGACCCTCCCTTTAAATGGTGTTTTAGGCCTTGGGTTGTCATGGGCCAAGCCTGACAGAGCAATGAGACATTGCTGGTGCCTGTTTGCTGGGCTGGAAATGCTGCGGTGTTTTAGATGTGGCTGCTGTGGGAAAGGTGGTTGATGTTTCTTGTGTTTCGTGGGGGAGCTTGGCCCAGCGAAATCAACCCTGGGCTTTTGTGCAAGAAGTCACTTGTGTGGAGGCTGTGGCAGGCAAGAGGCAGGATGGACAGGTTAGTAAATCTGGGCCCAATGGCTGTTGGAAACCAGAGCTGAGAAAGCAGCTGTTAAGTAAAACACTATTGTTTCCTATTTTATGGTACATAAATACTACTTTGGCATTGTTTGTGACCGATTTAATCCATTCCACTTATGAGGAAAGGATTGTTGGATCTAAAGAATATTGATTAGGCATTTTTGTATGGAAATAGGTTACTAAAGTGACTACTAGAAGACGTGCTGTCACCAGAGGATTTTAGGACTCGACGCCTGTGCTGGCAGCGGCCCATCATCTGCCCTCTGCAGCTACTGCTGGCAAGTTGCAGACTGGATCTCTAGTGGGTGTTGCACATATAGGAACTGGTTTAGGGCACTGCCTCAGTTGGTGTATACTAGAGGTACATTACATTACCTATGTATTTTTAAGATAAATTGACAGTGAAACAGTGTTTTCCATAAGATTGCAGATAAATGTGCCTGCGTCTAGTGAAACAGAAATATCTGAAAAAGTGAAATATTGAAGCAGCTAATTGTCCTTCCAAATCAGTAGATTTCTTGTCTTTACAATGGGTAATGGAAGGACTGAGTCTCTCTGCCTGGTTCTGTGATGGAGAGCAGCAGTCGTCTGTGGCTGAAAATCTCTTTTCCTCAGTGATGAAACAGTTTTGTCCATAGATGTGTAGATGTCCAAAACAACTTCTACATGAACAGGCTTAAATTACGGTAGTTCATCACTTGGAGAAACGCAAATTCTGTTCAGCAAAGTTTACAGCAGTGAAACACAGGGCCACTTGCAGGCAGTCTTAAGTATGGAAATCTTCAAATTGTAAAGATAACAAAAGGTAAAATTAGAACAAATATGCAAGTATGTATAAACCAAGCCTCATTAAGTAATTTCCAAAGTGTATTCAGATAAAATATTTAACTACTTTAATGAAAATTCATTCTCTGCTCCTGAGCAAGCAGCAGAGGAATTAAATACAGTATCTTCCATTAGCAGCAACCATAAAATATGCATGTGCATGCAAGTGTGTCAGGATTATTTTTCTTTGTAAAGTGAAACCACTTTTTATTTGTCTAATACATACAAAATGTGCCTATCCTATGGGCTAAGCAAATACAGATTATATTTTTGCACAAAAATGCAAATTAGGTAATTATTATAACCTGGACCTCCTTTGGAGTAAGATTACCACAGGTGCTTCTACCAGACCCAGACTTCATGCCCTGCTCTTAAAACAGCCATAGAAATATGGCCAGAGATGAACTCTACATCGAAGTGCTACCTCCGGTTTTAAACACATTGCAAGAAAAACAGTTAAGCAAATGCACAAGTGTATTCTGCACCGGCTAAACAGTGCAGACAATCTTAAGCCTAGGACACCAGCTCGCTGCAGCCTTCTGGCATGGAAAGGATTAATCCAGGGATGATTTCAACAAGTGCTGGAGCTAAAAAAATAATAATAATAAAAAATTCTCATTTATCACTACCTGCAAGTGGAAGAAATCTCCTGTTGTAGTTACTGAGTCCACCTAACTGGTAAGCACAGATCACCCAAGGGAAAAAAAATCTGTAATGATAAATTTGGAGCTGTTTGCTAAGGTTTAGTTCTCACTAAAGAGCTGTATGGTACCGAGACCCTGAGATGAGCACCCGCACTGGACAAGGCAGGGTTTAGTTTTAGAAGGGATGCTGTGAGCCACGGCTGTCTCATCTCTGCTGTGGCTGTCACGGGTGTCACCTGGGCTGGGGAGGTGACCATGCGGTCGCTTGCAATGGCTGCAATCAGTCCCTAGGTCTGTTAATGCTCTTGCAGATTGAAGGAGAAGAAAATTAACTTTAAACCAATGGCATGCCTGTTTCCCACACTCGGATCTCTCAGGGTGTTCAGCAAGCTGTAAACAAGGCAAATCTGAGGAAGAACATGACATTAAACAGAACTTTTTAACATCAAGCAATCCTAATAAAACTGCGTTTCCATGTGTGTATCTCTGCATTTGCACTCTTGGTTGAAGTCACCACCATAAAGTGAGCATCAGTTTAAAAGAATTGCAGTGTTTATAAATGTAAGGGCTCTTTCATTCAGCGCCATCCCTGAAGAGCTGGGAGGGACTGAGTCAGTGTGATAATGAAAATGTAAGTAAGAAGAAATACCAATAGACATGACAAAGGGTGAAGGCAGATGAGGAGGTGACAATCTTCTTCACCACTTAGGTTACTGTGGTTAATTTATAGGGTGTCAGAGAACAGGAAAAGAAAGGGTTTAGAAGAGCTGACTTGAGAGAAAACACTGAAAGAAATAATAATTACAAAGAAAATCTTTGTGGGGTGCTGCGGACTATTGAGTTGGAAAGAGCTGATTTGCAGAGAAGAGCAGTTTGTCCCCTTAGGCTGCAGGTCCCCCTCACTCTACGGTCTGTGCTGCGGCCACTCGGGCTTTCGCCAGGGAGGGAGGGGGAATGGATGAACGGGGATGCTGCCGACGGGAAGTCTTTGAATATGGGATGGCAACTGAGAAAAGTTTAAATGTAAGTATCTGATAAACGCAAGGGAGGGAGTGTTTGATCTGTGAGGCCTATTAATGTGGAGTAATTACTCCTAAAATAAGTTTTGTCTTTCAAACAGATACTGTAATGAAACACCACAGAAACTGACTCTTTGTTGGCAAGCGACAGACAAAATTTATTTTTGTATTTATTTTGTTTTTATTTATTTTTGTATTTATTTTGTGCAGTGAGGCCCAGGACTGCTCTGTTGCATCAGGGCACATTCCACTGAAGGAACAATTTCTACCATTTTTAGAGCGTGTTTACTGGAAAATTGTTGGTCTGGTGTCATTTTAAGTGCCCCCTTGGCCAGATCTAAAGCTTCACAAGTTTTTTGGCTAGGTTTCAAAGTATCTCCCTTGGGAAGGGAAGAGGAAGCAGATGAAAGGATTAACCAGCAGGGAGCCATCAGATCCTTTTCAGAGACAGAGATTAATGCTGGTTCTGGAATAGAGAATGGAAGGAGAAAATAAAGTGTCCCTCTGAAAGGGATGAATTTTTCATAATTTCCTTTCTGCAATTTGTTACAGAGAACAGAGCCGCATTTCTCAGCAGGGGAAAAAGAATCAAATCTACAACAGTAATCTGGCTTATTTTTAATATAGAAGTATCTGCCCCATGGGACCAGAGCTCATGAACTGGTTGTTGGAAAAACCTATTCTTGCAGGACAAGCTGAAGATGAATTGCGCTCTTTTGAAAAAATGATTCACTGACTGAAGCCAGTATTGTCCAAAGACAATAAATCATTACTAAGTTACTATATTCACCAAGTAATATTTTATTCAAGTATATTTTCAAAAAACAATTCCAAGACCCTAATTTTGGGTCTGCTCATATAAAGGACATCTGGATAAATGAAAGAACTATGAATTTTGAGCTGCAGATTTAGCTGTCGTGGAGCTATAGAGCAAGTTTAGAATACTAACACAAATTCCAGTAAGTGATTTGGGAAACTGGTTGCTTGAGAAGGAGGTGGGGAAAATACATGGCAAATACAATACCCACAAAAAATCAGTCATACCAAAATGCTTTTGCAAAGATTGTGACTTTTCTCAGCAGGATCTTTCCTATCTCTGTAGAAACAGTGTGAGCCTCCACATCATAGGAGCATAAATAAAACCAAGTATGAGAGTAATCCAACAGGCTGGCTTCCCTCATTAGCCTTGCCATTTACATGAGGTTGCTTAGATTGATTTTTTTTTCCTCTCTGTTGAATTATATTATAGGATATAAAGACTAGATGGCCAATATTTCATATTTTACACTATTTTACATTGACTGAAGTTGTAAAGGACTTTAGAATGACTCAATCAATAGGAAATGGCAGTGAAAAGCTGGGCATGTTTAACTGGTTACAGAGCAGGGAAAGGCTCAGAGCCTAACTTACATATTGCACAGCACAGAATGCATGGCTTCTGCCAAAATTACTGTCAAGGTCATGTGTAAAATGCTTATTACATTGAGGGACAGCAGGGAAATGCAGGAGAGGCCTCTGCGGTTACGTGCATTGTGTAAAGAGTTTTAGGTAGCTTACGGATAACCAAAGGTAACCGAAAAAGGTATTTCCTATACAGTGTATGGACTAGTGATGAGTCTCTCTAACCTGGCTCCCCTCTAAATGTTAATTCCTCTCCTTTTTTTCAACCACTCCTTCCCTTTCCCTCATTTTAAGAAATTTCTTCCCCGCTCTTTCTCTACTGCTTCTTCTGCATTCCTTCACTTTGTGGTATTTTCAAAGAAAACAGCATTTCCCCCTTATTTCATATTACCTGTTCTTTTTCCTGTGGCAGATACCCTTTTCCATTGTCTTCCTTATAACAGGAGCTATAATTTCCAGGCTCTTTGTTTTCCTGTTGTGTGGAGGTGTCTCCTTTAGGCCTCTACCAGCGACTTGCTCTGTACAGTCAGTTTTTCTGCAACATGAGTTGTGATACTCTCCTTATGTCCCGTGCTATTACAATCTCTTGCCTTCATTCCCTTGCTGTGCCAGAGACCTTCAGAACGCTATTTAGGCATGTGTTTTTACTGCTCAAGCCCTAAAAATGCTGACTGTGAAGCTCCAGACACAGTAGATCAGGATAATGGCTGAATTCACCAATATTTCAAGCTGGTTTCTTAATACTGAAACAAAACCTAACAATGTTAATTAACCATTATCACCCAGTGATACGCGTCCTCCCTTAATAACATTTGTATATATATATACACAGAATTAACTTATGATAAATTAGTCTGGTTGGTTCTTTCACTGAGCCAGTCTGCTCTGAATTCATGCCTTTCCTCCGTTCAGAGTGACTTCATTTCCTTGCACATTTCTCTTGAGATCCTTGTCTTTCAGCAGGAATTACTGTATTACAGTTGAGCCAAATAACCTAAAACATTTTTGCAGGGCATAAATTGTGCGGTTTTGATATTAAGAGGAATATTAGCTTTTATACCAAGCAACTTATGAATGTAGACGGGATTTTCATGTCAGCTGAAACCTGCATCAGGTCCTTGGAGTTTAGACAACCTTGAACTGACTTACGCCATGCATCTGTGTATATTTGAGTATTACCTACAGTGCTGGGGAATTGGGCTTGACAAGTTAAATCGTGTGTCAGAAAGAAGGTCAGATTGCGGTAATACAGGATGTGATACGAGTAGAGTGTTTTTCTTCCTTATGGGAGAGCGTTCTCTTGAATAAAATGCACATTAGTATTTTTCATTGCTTATCTGTTTCCCCAAAAAGTCCATGCAAATGCAGACTGGATTCATTCCAGATTCTGCAACTGTAGATGTCATTTGGATTTCTCCTGGGATTAGAGTGACCTTTAATGTCTCTGTAGCAAGTTTTTCGGTTAGCACACAGAAGAGTTTCCCTCGCTGTTTACCCTCAGTATAATGCCATTGTCTAATATGCTTAAGCATGTCTGCTCTCTCACTTATATTTGCACAGCTTTCTTTAAAGCTAGTACTTTGAAAGGCCTATTTCTCCATGCTGTTTCAATATTTAGATAAGAAATATCTGGTGTTGCCTTCAGAGAAACTTATCTGCTGCCTGCCCTTCTGTTCTCACCATCAGTTTTGGCATGCCAGAATGGGCAGCTAATTGGCAGCCCAGTAAGAAATGTGAGTTATTGCTTTACTCATAAATGGCTTTTATTTTGCTTTCAAGAGGTTGGAAACAGTTGTACAGATCAGTTCTGTTGATGGTTTCTTTTTTCTCTGGTGCTTTTGAAATTCCGTCTGTCCTATCCATCATGTTAATAGAGCAAAGGTAACAATCAAAATAAATATTTTCCCATCTTCTCTTTCAGATAAAATTGAAGATGAATTAGAAATGACTACAGTGTGTCATAGACCCGAAGGACTGGAACAGCTTGAAGCACAAACCAATTTCACTAAAAGAGAACTTCAAGTGCTTTACAGAGGATTTAAAAATGTAAGAATACTGCAGTGAGCAGTCTAGTCTGTATTCCCCCACCAGCCTCAACTACTCAGCTGCATTTCGTATCATTCCCCTGCTAAACATTGGTAGTTTAGTGCTAGATCTTCCCTCCCACAGCAAAATGAGCACAATCTGCCTCTCCATCTAATATTTATGACACTGTAATCTGCCTGAAATTGTGTTTGGATGATCTTTTTGTGGTGGTTAATAGGTCAGTATTGGGCGAGCTCAATAAACACAGAGCGGTTTTCAAGTTGTCTTGCAGGATGGCTCCAGCATTTCAGCTGCTGTCACAGTGAAATGCTGAAATTTCTTGGAAAGAGAAAGTCAAATCTATTGGGTAAAAACTTGCCGAAAGCAAGCTGAGCTACCTTAAATACAGGCAGTGTTGAGAGAAACCTG
>NW_010167097.1:80620-121661 GCF_000695765.1 Mesitornis unicolor
TTTGAAATTTGGTTGAATTATATCTGCACTGTATACTTCTCCAAGGGGTTTGGTGGTTTCATCCTTTACTTTGTTGCTCACCTAAGCGGGCCAAGGCATAGATCAGCTTTCTATGTTTTTCTGTTTAGTGCATTTGTTGTATTTGTACAGCCTTTGCTGCACTTAGGAGGTTATTTCACGTGTGAAGTTTTCTGACCACTGAAAACTGATACTCTGAGACCTCTTCATGCTTTGGGCATTCAGCGAGAAATTGTATGGCTTTTAAGACAGAACTTGACAGGGTAATGTACAGTATAATATGACGTGACTGCCCACAGCGGCAGACTAAATTCAGAGAGTCTTAACTGCTGTGTTTTGCTAAGATCTCTGAAATTCCTTCTGTACTGCTGTGTTTGGTGGGTGTCCTGTGTGGGAGAGCATAGCTCAGTGCTGAGAGGAGGAGCTGGCTGTGCCAGCAGCTCCAATGCTAAACAGAGGCCGTCTTGCAGCTCTCTTGGCAGATACAACATTTACCCTTGCCCCTCCCAGTTTTGCTGTCAGTTTGCAGTGCAGAGGCATTACCTCCCAGGGCAAGAATGATAGACAAGTGCATTTAACTTCTGACCTAAACCCTTTCTTAAGAGCTCACTGAAGGTCTTGGTATTAATTGGCAGTGCTGGCAAGATCTTGTTTTATATCAGGTTGTCAGGTCAAAGCAGCTTGTTTTCCTCTAACTGTTATGCAAGCAATATGCATGAAGCTTTAATATCTGAGGTTTAAATTGAGATGAAAGGGCAGCTTTAGCACTGGTAGCCTGTAAAGCATGTTTTCAATGGGATGAGTAATTATGCACAGCAGGCAAACTGACTCAGCTGTTACCATATTTGCTATTGTACCAAACCATCTGTTTTTTGGGATGGTGTTACAGTGCCATCTGGAGATTCAAGATCCCTGTGGGAATGCAGCCATTTTCCTCTCTCTGGCTTGTACTTACTGCTTGCTCTCAGTGACTGTGCTGTTCCTGTTTAATCATGAGGCCACACCTGGATAACCACAGAGCCGTTTACAGGTACTTGTAATGGACACGGAGAGTCCTGCAGTCACAGGAGCTGAGGATTCAGTGTTCATGAGCAGAGATGGTGTCTGACCAGAGGCAGTTCAGCGCAGCCTGGGGTAGCTCTGGACTGGTGGCATGGCTGAGCAGGGCCCTAATTCTCAGTACTTTTATTCCTTTTCTTTCTTCATCTCCAAAATCTGTTTCTATGCTGCCTCCAAATCTTCCAGTCTCTTCCTAGTGTGTTGCTGGTCAGGTCTGGTGTTTCTGCACCAGACTGATGGAGGCTTCCACCAAATTCAGATCCTTTGCCGCTCCAGGGAACAAGAGGACGCCAACCAGGTCAGTGTCCTTGCTGCCTGGCCAAATGTCCTCTCTCCCTTTACCTTCAGCTTTCTTTTCCAGTGGTGAAAGGGTGCTGTCCTCCAACATCTCTTGATATCATGACCAGAAATTCACTTGTATCTTAGCAGTTATCTCTGCCCCCAGGGCACATTCTGTGGTATGTGGAATAGCCTATTTTGCACCTTGGAGTTAGCTACTGTCAGACTGGAGCTAGATTTATACAAGGTGTTTGGCCTGGTAGCTTTGGCTCTGGTTCTGCAAAAGCAAGGTAACTGAGGTGGCAAAAACCAGCAGAACCTCTGGTGAATCTTGCCTTGGTTTAGCTTAAAATGAAACGTGATGCTTCCTGTCTTAAATACATCAGGTGAGAGAATTGTTTGAGCTAAAAGGCACTATTGACATAGGAACAAAATAGCTGTGAATTTAGAAGAAAGTTTGCACTCCCCAGGGGAGTGAGGTTTGGGGTACAATTATGTAATGGGAGGGAGGAGAATGAGTAATGTTTTTTAAGATCAAAATTAATAAATTGATGACTAGTGAAATGACCAAGAATGACAGAGGTTTGAGTTCAGTAATTCAATAGCTCCCATTTAGACCATGTTTCTGGTGATTTACATTAGGTGCATGGATTGAAAAGGATTGGGATTTTTTATGAGGATTTTTTCTCAATGCAGGGGGTTCTGTGCAGTTAGGGGAAAATGGTTGTTAGCTGCAAGGGTTACCTCCCTAATACTAAATCAGAAAATAGACAACGCAAATAACTGAGGGGCTGTTGGAGACATTCTTACCTTGCTTTAGTGTGAATATTTTATCAAATCTGTAATGGAGTGTAGTACGAGAGATGTAATCATCTCTAACAAATCAGGTTTTTAGAGTCCAAAGCAAGCAGTATGAGCAAGGCAGAAATGTTCTGATACTTTCATAATCCCCAAAATATCTCAAACTGGAAGAGCATAGTAAGAGCAAGAAAACATATGGGATACGTCAATGCTTAGAGATGCAAATCTAGATTTTGGATCCTAAAGGAGAGTACATTAGAGCCCGGTCAGCTAAATGAATACCTCTAGTTTAGCAGACTGTGACCCCCTGAGTCCTCCTTTTCATGCTCTGGCCAGATAGCTGAGAGCACTCTGATGGGCAGGTTATATTTAGCCCCACTTCAGTTCTGCCTCTGATCCCTGCTTGTCTGCCCTGCACATCTTTGAACGCACTCAGTGAAGTCGATTTCAGATTCCAGCAGAAGAGCGAACGGCAAGTGCAGCCTCTGTTTGATGCTCTTTTTTCTTTTTTCTTCTTCTTTTTAAATGTGGATTCAGCTCCTTTGTAGTTTAGAATTTTAAAAGAAGTCTGTGAGAGGAGATTAAAATGCATGGCTCGTGCTGCCAGTGCCAGTGCTCGGTAGTTAACTTTTTGAAAATGAGCTGTTGTTAACATGCTTGACAACAATACAGAAAAATGTAAAAACTCTACAAAAAAATGTTCAGTGTTCTTGTTAGACATTTTAAATTACTTCATAGGTTAAAGAAATCAGAGGTCTTTGCCTGAAATCTAACCCCCTGCCACTGAACATTATGGTGAAGGACTGTGCTTTCTCGTACCCCCAAGAAAACTGTCTTGAATGAGTCAACCTTTGCCTTCAGTGGAATTTAAACTGACACTGAGCTTACCTGCTCCTTTTTACAAGAGAGATTTCTTTTGAGTCAGCTGTATTAAGTCATACTGTAGCACTAATGAGGCCTCTTGAGCATTATTTGACTCTTATAAAAACAAAACTGTGATCAATTAAGTGTAAATGAGTTGGTACTAGCACATGTGTCTGAAAGCAATCCACTTATAGAGAGCTAAACAGGCTGATCAGTGTCAGCGCTGCCTCTCCCCAGCACTCCTGGATGCAAACTTTGATTTGGCTTCCAGATGGAGCATCGGAAGCAATAAGGATCATGTGAAAATTCAGAAAATTTAATCAGGCACAATGGCCAAAAGTCTCCTGCTACAGGAGACTTTGCATCTACGAGGAAACTGCGAGCAGCAGCAGCCTCTCCTCTGTGCCTGCCCTTTGCAGACTTAAACTTCATTCTCAGGGTTGCTGGTGGTGGGTTGGGGCTCTTAGTAAACAAGGGCTATTAATATAATGTTGTGGAAAGTATAGAGAAAATAAGAAACTATCTTTAAGCATCTTCACATTTAGTGAAGATAATCATTGCATTTATCAAGATAAGAGAAAGAAATGCATCTTCACGTTGTGTTTGGCCAGAAGCTATGCTGGAAAGGATGGTTCGGTGCGTTGCTAGGCTGGGTTTTAAAAAGAATGACAATTTGATCTACTACTCTGAAGTTCTACAAAGGCCCAGTGTGAGTCTTGGAGAAGGAGCACTCTAGTGACCAAGGAGGAAGCTTCGTCAGCTGTTGGAAGGGTACTTGGTCATGACTAAAAGATACCATAAATAGATACCAGATTATTTATTTAATGTATGCTTAATTACAAGCTTTAGGAAAGATGAACTTTGGAAAAATACTTTTATGGTACTTATAATATCCTATTAAATAATAATATTCTGTTAGTTATTCTGCTTTTAATGATTTCTAGCTTATTAGAATTGGCAAAAATATATTAAAAAGTAACCACTTTTTTCATGACAAAGAAACCAGCCAATGGCTGTTTTGTTAGGAGCTTTGGAACATTTTGAGGATACTCATCTAACCAGGAACTTTGCCATACAGAATTTTGAACTAAGCTTTAAGAACTAAGTTTTGTCTGTAAATGAAAAACCAAGGTCTGGTCCTGCAGCCACTGGGTTTAGATAGTCCAGCTGGTCTTTTCCTCTCCTTGCTGTGGAGCAAGCCTGGAACACTGACAAAGGAGAAGGGGTGACCCTGGCAAGGTCAAGACCACAGTGCTAGATGTGGGTTTTATTAGGGATGCTCAAACATAACCAGTGGAAGGGCAGTTGTCAGGACATGAAGACACAGAGTAAAAGATAATTTCAGGGTTTTTCAAGCAACAAATTATCCTTCATTTAGCTCAAATCTATCCAAATCACTGATGGTTTTCTGCCCAACAATTTCTTGTGCATCGGAGAAAGGAACTCGGATCTAATCACCCTAATTTCAGTAGTGAACAGGTATGTGAATAAGGAACTGCCTCTGATGTCACCTGAAGTGTACCCCTCCTTGCTCTCCTTCCATGACTTGCACAAGATAAAGCAATTTCTCTTGTTCGTTCTTTTCTTTTCTGTGGTTAGGGAATGCACATCAGCAGCGGGGGATCCTGGCAGATCAGAGGCTTGGAAAAAATGCCTTTTTTCCTTTATAGGCTTCTCATGGTGGAAGAATTTCTTGTCAAAGTCCTTTTTGTTCTTAAAGTTATCTAAAGAACTCATCAATAAATAAGTCATAGACTTGAATCTTCCTCCAGCTGTTTGTGTCACCAATTCAAAGGGATTTTCTTAGACTTCCAAAGTTTACTCATCTTAAATTCAACAACCTGCAATACTACCAGAATAAGCATTTATCTTTCTTGGATCCACGGAGTGGGGTGTAACACGCAGTGAGTGCATGCATCTTGAACACGAGGAAAACTTCTTTACTGTGAGGGTGGCAGAGCATGGCCCAGGCTGCCCAGAGGGGCTGTGGAGTCTCCTTCTCTGCAGACATTCAAAACCCGCCTGGCCGTGTTCCTGTGTGACTGCTCTGGTGATCCTGCTCTGCAGGGGTTGGACTGGGGGAGCTTTTGAAGTCCCTTCCAACTCCTGACATTCTGTGATGCTGTGATCTTTGGCAGCTCCAGGCTGGTGGTAGTGAGCAATTATAGCAGTACTGGCACCTGCCCTGCTTTGCAAACCTATCTAGGGCCATGACATGTGCTCCCAAGCCTGCTCTTCAGTGACATCCAGACTAAGCACGGAATTATAGGGATATTGGTGGGGGGTGGGGGGGGGTGTCACATCACAACAGCATCATGTGGCGTTGCAGACATATTCCAGGTAGAATAATGCGGCAGTGGTGTGTTTGGATGTAAACTCTTTGTGACTCTGTGCTCTTCGAAACTAAATTCTGTTCATCCCCAAGCTTGTTTGTGCTACCACAACATTTCAGCTTGCAGAGGGACATAGCCCTTCTAGATGTGTTAGTGCAGAAGAACGAACTCTTAAATGAATTTCCATTACTCTAGAAGGTAAGTCTAGGAGGAAAATATGATGTGCTTCCTGAAAACTAGTCAGGGTTAGCCAATAGACTGGATTAGCCTTAGCCTTATTGAAAAGATCTGAAGAACAGTTTCCATCCCATTACTTTAATAATTCCAATTAGGATTTATTAAGAAATAAGAGAGAAACAGAGAGAGAGAGCACCATCATGCTGCAGGATGAATGAGTGGTGTACCAGCATCTTGAACATGGCTTGCAGTCCTTTGCTGCTGTCTCAGAAAGAGTTCAGTGGAAATAGAAAGATGCAAAGAAGGGATGGTCAAAGGATGCTCAATGCCTTTGGTGCTTCTCAGAGTGGGATGCTTCAGCTTGGAAAAGAGATAACAAAGGGAAGATCTACAAAATCACAAGTGGCAGATAGAAAAACGGTCAGGATCAACTGTTTGCTCTCTTTCTATTCGGGGAATTCGAGGAATTCGGGGCTATCAGGCAAGGTAGTAGGAGTCAGGTTCCAAAAATTGAAACCTGGTCGGTCCTCATGCAAAGGGTTATAGATCTGTGAAACTTCTTGCTGAAGGACCTGTATTAAAATGGAACAGCAATCATAGAAAGACAAGAGCATGGAGTGAGTATACTGCTAGTAACTGATGAAACTTCTTGATCCCAGATCTGGCTTTCAGTTTAATAATAAGCATCAAAGTAAGATATACGCACCAGTTCCGTGAAAGATTCAGAGCTGTCCTACTCAGATAATCCGTCTGAGTGGCAATGAGTGGCAATGCTCTTATTCAAAACAGCCAAAAGAGGAATGAAATGCCTCACATTCTAGTACCAGAGCTTAAAATTAAAATAACCCAACAGGTTGCCAGTTTAGAAAATTTTCATGGGCGCAGTCTGGCTTCTCAGCACTTTATGAAAGATTGAGTGGATAAATTGGTTAAAAATGATCTAATGGTTTTCAGCCTAATACCAACGCTTGTTTGTAAGAACTTATGAGTATAGTCTGTGCCGTTAGCCTCCCTGGAGCTGGTGCTAGGTATCTGGCTACAATCTTCTGCTGAAGATTAATGAATTCATACACATGGAAGCATCGGACAGAGAAGTGTTAGCAGGCACTAGCATTATTTGTAATTATTAGTGAAATCTTCGTATGACAGAAGGCATGAACTGCCTTTCTAGGTTGTCCCATAAAACAAGGATTAAACACTACTGCAAACACTGTTAAAATGTTAATAATTGCGAACCGTGTCTATGAGATGCTTAAGAGGAAATTGCAGTCTGAATTATTTTAATTTCATCAGCTGCACAGCCTGTGCATCCAGAGCACTGTGGGAACGTGAATGTGATTTGTTTAATTGCTCTCTTTGGGCTTGTGGAATTTTGCAAATGAACCTTTACAGATCTGTGGTTTTTTCTTGATTTGTTTTTTAAATTATTATTTTCTGTTTTGCTTTTCCAACAGGAATGTCCTAGTGGGGTTGTTAATGAAGAGACATTCAAACAGATCTATGCACAGTTTTTTCCTCATGGAGGTAAGCAGAGCACTTTGCGTCTGTTGGGTTTACTGAAGCATGCCTTAACATTCATTACTGCCAGCTGGCTGCAAAAGTACTTCAGATAATCTGTGCAAGAAATGGGAATTGATCTTTAGCTTTGCAGGATCTAAAACAGAAACACAAATAGCAAGGTAATAAAATTGTTAGACCCTTTGAACAGTTATTTCACAAACTCACATTAAAGATTGCCACTAGTTGTCAGCCCTTTATTCTACACTAAACAGTGCACTCGTCTAAGATAGGAACTGGGGATTGATGCTTTTTTCTGTCCTGACATTCTGGGTAGCAGGAAGCTGAATCACTTCGCCTCCGTGAGTCTTTGCTTCCTTGCTGTTGGACTGCTGTGTGTGCTGTATCTAGCACAGAAGAGTCCCAGACCTTATTTTGGCCTGCAAATTAATCAAAACCTCCCTAAAATTCTTCAAGCAGTTCCTAGTCGATATGTGAAAACCTCGCTACGGGAAAGCATCATTTTTGGTGTTTGTGTGACTAATTAAGACGGGATCACTTCATGTATTGGAATATTAAAGTATTGTATTAAAGTTCTCAAATCATGTGTGCTCCTGCCTTTTAAAACCACCAAGAATCTCTATGTTCTTCTAACCAGATATGTTCTGTTGAGGATACTGTTCTCAAACTGAAAGAAATGAATCAAGGGTTTATGTGTCTTTGAGGTAAAAGATCCAGTATTTGTGACTTTCTGATTATGTTCTGCTTTGTGGTACCTGCAGAATATACTCATTGTGGAATGGTGACTAAAGTTTCTGCAAAAGTGTGTATGTGCATGTGCATTTACTTTAAAAAGGCCATCAACAAGTGCTTTCTCAACTAAATGTCAAGATAATGTATTATGCTTATGTTTTACAGCGCATGTGGCCTCAAACGTGCACCTATAATAAGTTAGCATGACATTTCAGTAGGGACTTGATTTCCTAGTGTTGTTGCTTTTGTTTCCGATATAAAAAGCAACCATTCAATTTAAATTTTTAACAAATATGCAAAAGAATAAGTATTTATAATCTTACTACTATTTCTGGATGTGTTTTGTGTTTTCAAACTAAATTCTGGTAAGACCGAGGAACTCCAGTTATCCCAAGTAACTGCACAAACTAACTCCGTTAAGTGAAACGCCTCGGGTGACTCCTTCCTTCCCATGTGTGAAAGACAATCAGGCACAGAAACTTTGTGTTTTCATGGATAGATAACTTTTTGCCCTCTACTGAGGATAACAAAAACTTGCCTTTTTTTGATGTCCCACTCACTTGAAATGTGTTTCTCCCTTGGTTAATGGGGACAGTAGTACATCCATGCTTAATAATAAATCAGTTTGACAGCAGATGTGATTTTGTATTTTACACTGCTTTCTTTCACTTGGTTTCCAAACTGTTTGCATAACTGTAGTGCCATAAATTGTGAGATTTCAGATTCCTCAGATATTTTTTTTTCACTTTTATGGCTCTCTGTACAAATAAATTTGTACATTCCAGAGATAGTAAAGTACCTCTGAATTATAAAAAAATTGTGTACTGTAATCCCAGGCTTCTGATATTTTTGTTACAAACAATTCCTATACTTGACAGGCTTTCATTTTTCCTCACCATCATATGATACTCGTGATCTAGTGTTTCTTAGTGTACATCGTACACTGTTGAACTAAGACCCTAATTTAGTATTTTTAGTTCATAATTTAGTCTAGCTTAATAGGAGTTTTTTTTGTAGGAGTGTCCCACAAATAATTTGATGGTTTTCTTCTGGAGCTGTTTTATTTCATCATCTTTCTCTTAAAAATGTAGTAGACTATTTTTTTTTCCTGAAGTCCAGTGTGTCAGCCCTTACAGATGACAGTGACTTACGTATTTGATTTTTCTGCACACTGTTACACTTTCCTGGAAGTCTTCAGGTCAGGCATACACCTGATTGATTGCTTTTCTCCATACCATTGCTGTTTTTCCCAGTTAACCCTTCACAGGGTCATGGAAACCGTTCTTCTCATCAGAAAAGATTTTCTAAAACCAGCAGTTTAAGATTTAGAGGGACAAAAATATGCCTCAGATGAGATTACTCCAGTTAACAGCCATCCTTCACATGGTCATGGAAACTGTTCTTCTCAACAGAAAAGATTTTCTAAAACCAGCAGTTTAAGATTTAGAGGGACAAAAATATGCCTCAGATGAGATTACTCTCTAACAGTCATGGGTCAAACTTATGTTACTGGCACTAGACCCTTCTGAAGATGGGCAGTCCCTGGGAACCTCCGCTGTATCTCACACAGAGCAAAAGGTAGAGGAAGGAAGCACACATGCTGCGCTCACTCTGGTGCTTTTGCTGCATTTCCCACCAGAGCTAATAGTCCATTTGCCCCAGAGACACTCTTGGAAGGTGTTTTTTGCTCATTCTTTCAAGTGCAGCCCCAGAATCCACCAGATAATTTCTACTGTAATAAAACCTTTTACGTTTCAAGGCTGTTTTAAGGAAGGGTGTGGGGAGTATATAAGTCTGTGTTAACATTTGCTGGTTCATAGAACAGCTGGCAATGCTACAGAGTTGGTTTTTATACAAAAAGAAAATACGATCACAAATGTTTAGAGCCATCAGTGTGTAATGAACTGTTGTACCAATTGGTGCCCTTTGTGTTTTTCAGATGCTAGCATGTATGCACATTATCTCTTTAATGCATTTGACACTGCACAAAATGGCTCGGTGAAGTTTGAGGTAATTGTTTTACATCCTCCTTTGATGCCTCTTTCTCAGTTTTATTTTTAAGCTTTTCCAACCGTTCTTCATTGTAAACTGGTAGGATTTGTTGGATTATGGGTTTAAGTCTAAAAGCAGTTGATATCTTGACTGGTTCACTTTTGTTTATGCAGGTGGAGCTGCGTGTTTCCTTTCACTAAAGAAACGTAGAGATTACATTATTCAGTACCACGGTGCAGAGATTTGTGTAGCAGAGCAGAGAGGTCGGCAACAGTCCCATCCAACGATTTGCACAGATAGTTTGGATGTCAAAGAAAAGTCAGAACATTGTGTGTTGTCTTCAGTCATCATGCATTGCAGGGTTACGTTTGTATGTTCCTGGAATACTGTAGGTTGGGATTTTTTTTAGCTTATTTGACATATTGGACAAGCATCTCGGGTACTTTTTTCCTAGGGAAACCAAATCCATCCTTTAACTAAAAGACTTGTTGCTGTGGCTACAAATAGCCATCCTTCAAGCTCACACACGTAGTTGGAGTGGTAGTTCAGTCATAGGCCTGTGGAGAATGAACTTCATAGTTTTGAAGACAATTTACTAGGATCATAAATCTAGAAGCCATAAGCAATGTTGCCTTTGCTATCAAATGGCTAAGAACTCCAGTAATTTCCAGGTAAGACTGAGAAACTAGTTCATTTATCAAATGGAACATGGGAATATTGCCACACGTGTATCTGTGTGTCTGTAGCAATGGCTGCAGTGGGAGTTTTGCGTATAGCAGCTACTCAGTACTTAGAGGTTTTCAGAAACCTAAACAGGCTGAGACGCAGCAAAATGCTTAGATAAGTATTTATTAAAAAATAAAAAATGTGCTGAGCTTTCCTTCCTGGCAAACTTGTCCCTTTAGTGGTTGTCAGACATAAGCATTTTGTCCCCTTTTTTGTGTGGTTCAGCAAATTCAAATACCTCTGAGCCTTAGGAATAAGGAGCAAAGGTTTCTAAGAAGTGATGCACAGCCCCATGCAGAGCTAATGGAGATAACATAAGAAGGACTAAGTACATTAAATGAGGTACCAGGAACTGGGTAGCTCTGTTAGCTTGAAGCTCTGCCTGTACTAATAAATCCCTGTGGTGATGCTACTTAACAATGTCTGAGCCATCATGCAGTATGAATAATAATTCAAAGTTATTGAAAGCAATAACTTTACTGTAATTTAAAAAAAATGCAGTTAATGTGCTATGTCTCAGACTGAGTAATTAGTGGTAAAAATCACATCTGGTCAAGCCTGACAGAGTTTGCCAGAGAATTCCTTGTTCACTGGTACCCTAGGTCCTGGGGTAAGAGTCCAGCTGTGTGTCGGTTTGAGTGACTCCTTGGAGCAGACCATTTCTAGGAGAGAAATGGCCACTGGAGCATCTCACGGTGATCTTAAAACCAGACATATATTTTGCCCTGCTTACAGTCATGCAGTATTTAGAGTTTAGAGCATGATAAATTCGGATAGCAAGTGTGTCAGCTTCCAGCCTTGAGCATACTGTGCTGTTCCTGGCAAGTCCAAGGAGTCAGGGCAGCTGCTCTCCTATTGACTTTAGGATCCAAGTCTGCCTGACTTGGACTGGATCTGCTATTAAGCCAATGCCATTTTCACACCACTTAGCCCAGGACTTAGGAGGTTTTAAGGCTGCAGCACCCATTATGTCTTCCTGGCCTTCCAGAAAGGTTGGCCTTTATAGTGGCAGTTGGGTACTTGAGGACTTTTCTGATTTTTGTGGTTATCACATACACATTTATTAGTGTGACAGTACTCAGACCATCTTATCGGATGCCATGTTCATTGACTTCAGTCAGAGAGGACGCATTTTTGGAAAAGGGAGTCAGAAAAGATTGATAACCATATGCTCGATCCAGAACCGATAAGTCTTTTGACTGGCAGTATGTAAAAAAGATGACTTTGAAGAGGGTATTATGAAAATTCACATTTCTGTCTCTGCCCTGAACCAGGATTTTGTGATGGCATTGTCCATTCTGTTGCGGGGAACTGTTCATGAAAAGTTAAGATGGACGTTTAATCTGTACGACATAAATAAGGATGGCTATATAAACAAGGAGGTAAGGCTGTTCCCCACAAATGTAGTTGATTTCTGAAGAGAGCTGACTGGTTTCTGTTGCAGAGCACAGTTAATTTTGCATGCAGCTAATTAAATGCAAATTGAACGACTTGAGCATTTATCTGTGTCTAAGTGCACAATGATCTTGTATTGCATGATTCTGTGACATGTTTTTCTATATTACAGTGCCTTTAATGGATTGCTTTAGCCAGGAGCAAAATCCTAGTTACAGCTATAAGCAACGTAACGTTTGTGAAGGGTAGGGTGACAGTGACAATAGCTACTTGGTGACTGAGGCACAAGTGGTTTCTGGCTGCAATAGGAGGCATGGTGTAGGCTCACCTGCAGCACTCCAAGTCCTCAGCACCACTCCCAAGTCCTGCATTATCTTCTGGTTTTATCTTCTTCTCTGGTATTGCTTGTTCCCTTTGTGGGGAGCCTTGGTTTTGAGCACAATAACCTGAGTGTTTTGCAGATCTATCTTCTCAAATTTGTTGTGCGTACCTGGAGGGTTTGTGCTGCTACTGATCATGGAGTTCTGTGGTGATTTGTGGTGTGGAGAAGGGCCAGCTTCCCAGTGACTGCTGTGAAGGTCCCTGACCCGGAGGAGGCACTGGGACAAGGTCGGTGCCGCAGTGCTCAGGACCAAGCACACCACTGCAGCCCAGCACTGTCCCCAGCAGCTGCCATGGCAAGGCACGTGTCCTGCAGTGCTGCCTGGCCAGAGGAGGGAAGTGAGCACTGCAGGCACCTCCAGCACGGCTGTAGCAAAGTCATGCACCATCAGAAAAAAGGTCTTGTTTTTTATAGGTGAACTTGTATACAACAATACCTCTGTCTGCCTACACATGTATAGGCATTCCCTATGCTGTTTTCTAATAGGAGAAGGAAGGTGAAGGAAAGGGCAGTGAAAGAAAGAAATGTGCTGTCATTTCTATTAGTTTCTCTTTTTTGTTTGTGCTGTCATACCACTACTGCAGGAAATGATGGATATTGTAAAGGCAATTTATGATATGATGGGAAAGTACACGTATCCAGTGCTCAAGGAAGATGCTCCAAGGCAGCATGTAGAAGTATTCTTCCAGGTACTTGATTTTTTAATGTGTTTTTCTTACCACTTGAGCTATGCTTTACTGTAAAGTTAGCCCCAGGTTCCATCCTATGCCCCACTATATATTCCAGAGTAAGCCCTAGCAGCCATTCAGCCTAACACTGCTTATTTCCTGGCTCCAAAGGTATCTCATATGTCTCTTAGCCCAACTCTTTGCGTTGGGTTGTGCCACATCCAGTGAGTCTGAAGGCTCTGCATATATTGCAGCCCGTCTGTGCTGCTTCTCTCAACTGCCTGTAGAGAGATGGGAGTATGGGTGCTGGTTGGTGAGGCAGTGAATAAATAAATGATGTCATAACGGCAGAGCCTGTGAATGTCAAGGAAGGAATAGTTGGAGATTACCTCAAAGGGCTTTAAATGCCAGAGTAAACAAGTCCTTATCAGTCAGAAAATGTGTCCAATGACAGCGAATATGTAACCTAAGCTTGTAAAAGTGCCCTGGATTTATTCAAGTTGCATCAAATATGATATTATACTGTAACTGCAGTGTTAGCTATGGAAACAATTTTTATTTTATTTTATTTTATTTTACAGAAAATGGATAAAAACAAAGATGGTGTTGTAACTTTAGATGAGTTTATTGAATCGTGTCAGGAGGTAAGAATGGAATTATATCTGCAATGGAAGGTCTAGCTCATGTCACAGCATTTGCTTTCCCTTTGGACAAACTCCATTTGAAACAAGGTGCTGCTCGGAATCTCAGGTTTCCTTTGCTCTGTGAAAAACACAGCTTCAAGACTGAGTTTCTGCTGTGCTCTGTGAAGCCTGTGACTGAACAGGGAAGTAAGGTCAGACTGATCACAGGAGAGGTCCTCTTCATTTCCAGTGCTGGTGGTTGGTGGTTTTGTTTTCCTGAGTGAACTGCAGTACCTGATTCTGTAGGCAAGCAGGTATCTCTAGAGAAAGCTTATAACACCCTTAAACTTCCTTTTTCCTTAGTATTTTTTTAAGAGGCTGATACTGTCTCTGTGCACTGCCCCAGATGACATTAGCAGGTATCATATCGCTGCAACTGCCCAGAGCCCAAAGTCTCTAAAAATCTTTGCAGCACTGACTTATAAAACCAGGGGATGTTTTCATGGTCAGTCATTAAAAGCAAATGCTGTCATCATAGCAATGACTTTGTGTGTGTGTGTGTGTGTGTGTGTGTGTGTGTGTGTGTGTGTATTTTGGAAATAATCTCTCTCTTGCAAATTCTGTATGTTAGGTTGGCTGTAATAAATATTTGCAGGTGTTTTTAGCACTGGTACAAAGACAAGCATGTGCATTAACATGTAACTGGCCAAGTGTCTCTTGCCTTATACTGTAACTGTGTGAATGTTTGTTCAGAGACACCTCTGATATTTAACCAGTACAATAATGGCCTCTGTATTTTAGAAAGTTTACATTGATGCAAATAATTGCATACCAGCTGTACCGTGTGTTTTACTTTTCCTGCAGAAATCCTTTCTGTTCTGCCATCAGACAGCTCTCCTGGACCTGGGCAATGGGAAGAGGCTCACTGTGGAGGGCTAGGCTGTCTTCCCACTGCTTCTGTATTAAGTGTGGCCACATCCAGATTAGTTCTCGGTCAGGGACTGAAGGCACCAAAATCCTTGTTAGCAAAATACAAGGCTATTTTTTTTCAACTACTTCATTCTTGGTCCCTCCTGATTGTGTAGCTTATTTTTGACCTCATCTTTAATTTGATGATGTGTGTTGTGTATTATTCTTCACATTCATCGTTTGCCTTCAGGCTGGATGTGTGTGTGCAATTAGTGGACTTGGTATTGAGGCAGCTTTACTTCATTTTTAACTGTTACAGTTTAATGCTGTGCTGTAGTTTGGGGTTTGCTCCTTCTGTTGATGTCCTTGCACTAGGAGCTGTGCTGACTGCTGCACTGTCATGTGTGGATTCCTAGCAGAAAGCAGTGAGCCCTGCAACACTAAGATGTTTGGGGGTTTTTTCCTTACGAAAAACAAACCAAAGTGCCCTATAGTGCTTATCTTTGCCATTTCTGAGGATGTGGCTCATGGGCAGTGAACTCTTAGCATTGCTTTGGAGAAAATAATTGGCTTCCCATGCAAGGCAATGCCTTGTACTAGTACCCACCAACCCGTATTGGAAGTGAGATAGATCGAAGCAGCCTCAACATAAGATAGAGGAATGAGATGCAATAGATCTCTTAATTTGCTCAGTATGGAAAATCATTTTCATGTTACATGCAAACAGTTTTTCTAACTTTTGGAATAACTGAATTCCTGGGGGAAAAATCATCATTATATTTTTGAGTATCACTCTGGTTATTACCTCAAAGTGCAATTTTGGGACTTCATGAGAAACAATCCAGAGTTTCCCTTGTGTGTTTCCAACTCACTCATTTGGATCTAGGAACTTCAGTGAAGCTGAGATTGCTTCTATATAAGGTTTGACCTGGTTGTATTTCAGGGATGAAGTGGTCCTTCAAGGCAGCTGGATTGTTTGTTCAAAACCTGCATTTCATTTTGACTTTTGAAGCACGTTAACTTATATATTTGCATATTCACAATCAACGAAATGCAGTTGGGTGCTGAATTCTGTGGGTTCAGTACATGAATATCAAGCTTATGAGAAGATCCTGTGTTTGCATGCCTCAAACCAACTAAGGTGCCAAAGTAAGAGACAACTGCTTTGCTGATCTGGACCTGATCACTGATTCAGTTCCAGCTCATCGAGAATGAAAAGCTTTATGGAAGCAAGGCTGTTGCTTGCAGTAGCAGCTGCAGAGCCCCTCCTGTGCCATGCAGAGTTAGGAGTCGTGCTTGTCAGTGCTGGTTTTATGAAAATGTCTTCTCATTGCTTTCAGGATGACAATATCATGCGATCCTTACAGCTCTTTGAGAACGTGATGTAACCGTGTCTGAAGAGTGCTGCAGGAGCCAGAGACTTTCTGTGTAACAAAGACCTCCTTTCTGGGTGGAAGCTTTTTACAATTCAGCCATGTTCAGTGTGTGAGGATTTTGTATGACATCTCCAACCAAATGGCAACCGAATGCGACTGATCCCACCTCTTCTCCCCAAGAGATGCCGGTGGACCTTTGTTTCATTTTGGAAGCATGTGAATATTTTAATAAATCCTGACGAGAGAACTGCTGCTCAAAGTTCAATGAGTAATACACAGCATTGTTTGCTAGGCACAAGTCCTGCTTTTAATCTAGCAAGCTTGATTACATATGATAGCACATGTTGATAGCTTACTCAACCATCTATCGCAAGTGAAAAGCTCAGTCCATACTACCATACGACAAAATGCTTTATGAATGCCTTGCCATTAATCTGCTTCGACAAAAGTCAAATTTACCAGGGCATTCTGTAAAAAAATGAAGACTAAATATACCTAGGATGTTAAAGAGACAGCCCATGTAGCCAATATCTCCATTTCTGCAGAGATCCTCCTTCTCCTCTCGCATGCACTGGTCCCACCACGCTGAGTTTGGTGGAGCTTTTCCTGAATACATTAACCAGAGAATCTTCATGCCAGGGTGAGCCAGAAAGGAGCAAAACATGTGTTGCACATACAAATTCCAAACTACAGAACAAATCCAGTTCAGTGACGGTGAGTTCTTGCAAGACTGGGCGGGTTTATAAAGGCTGATACAGGAAGATGAATACCTGCTCTGGTCCAAGCCACCTTCTGCAGTCCCAGCTCATGGTGGGACACCAAGTGATTCTCCAGTGTGCGTCTCAGCAGCACCGTGGTCATATGCTATGATCCTTTTGGTGTAATTTGTAACACACTTCCTAGATTCATAATTTGAATGTTTGTATTTTCCGTTGGAAGTGATGGTAAAGTGTTGCCCACTTTATGGATTTTTAAGTTTTTCTTAGTGCAGAAAAGGGCACAGCTGATGCAGCTGTGTCTGCACACTCAGACCTTGGCATCCACAAAGTACCCAGTGGGTTTGATTTGAAGCTGTTCAGTTGTTACTAGTCTGAATTATCTGCCAGGCCCATATATCCCTTCGGCTAATGTAACATTTTCTGTAGCAAAATCTTTTTTCCTACAAGGCAGTTGCATCACTTGTGCAAGTCCTGGTTTTGTACTAATGTTAAATAGAGCATTGTTTTGGGGGTTGTTTTTTTGAAGTAGTAAAACAGAAAGAATCATATAGTGAAATTACACCAAGATTGGATTTTTTCCAGTAGATTATTTGTCAGCTGAGGAACATGTCAGAGCCTGCTTTGTAGAAGACTCTTAAAGTTAACACATCAGGGTGCCATTGCAGTCTCCAGGCAGCCGATGGCTGAGAAACCAAGGGAAGGAAGGAACAGCCAACTTTTCCAGCTGCTCAGACCACAGAGAAAGCAGAGTCCCTGCCATAGTGCAACATTGCTCCCATCTAGTAAGCATATATTTTTATTATATCAGATACTATATTAAAAATATACTGTTAGCAGTGAAGATATATTTTAAACACTATGTAAGTGGAAGCTTTTTATAATATAAAATATATAGAATGCCTCATTTCTGTAGCCCTATATTTTATAAAAATTTAATCTGTTGAACTATTCCTGATTATAAAAGTAGGTCTGATCAGTACTAGTGCAATGCTATGCTTTATCTCCAAGATGGGATGTTTTCCCCTTTTACTGTGCTCCTCCATACCCTTCTTATTCCTTTAAGTTGCCCACTTGTCATCAAAAGTGCTATTCAAGTGAGGGAAGTTATATGTATACTGGAATGACACCCTAGTCTATCCTGTTTGTTGCCTTTCATACAAATACCATTAATGAATTCCTTCCTAGCAATGACACAGAGCATAACAACTCCAATTATGTGCTGTGCTTTGCAGAAGTGGTGCAATGCTGTGAGAGTAGCCTTGTCCTCCTTGTCTAGTTTTTATTTAATAGGCACTTGATAAACACATCAGTTGTAGCTGAAATAAGGCACAATGTTTGCACTATTCCTTCTTGATTCTTCTTGCAATTACTTTAGCAAATGACAGAATTTAATATAATGAATAGTCTGCTTTCTTTCCCCAGACCAAAAGTGCATGTTTGTTGTCTGTCTAAGCAGTTCCAGCTGAGGGAAAAGTGGTCAAGATAATGGAAAGCCATCATTTGCATTAGGCTAGCACAGTGCCTTTCTTCTTTAGCAACATAGCTCCAAATGTGCTCATGAGATAGCACACACAGCCTGAAAAGTTTTGAATGTGCCCTTTTCAAAAGAAAACATTACTAGTTGTATGATACCACGGTCCCTGAAGCTCAAATAATTTCTGGAGTTACTGTGATGAATTTGGCCTCAGGTGTTTTCTGGGTCTTCACTAGCAGAAGCGCTATACGGGTGTCATAGGGGCTATAACCGCTTTCTGTTGAGCATGGCCCCGGTTTGGCAATATGCTTCAAATACTTGGATGTTACTCTCAGTACGTGCTTAAGTGTATTGCTGGAATCAGGCTGCCATTAGTGACCCTGCAGTTTTGGCATCTCCTCTTCTGCTCCACTGTGTCAGTTTTCAGCTCCTGCTAATGATGGGGGTGCATTAGGCAGAGAGGGAGATGCTGAAAAGCCTCTCTGGTCCTGGTTCTGCCCTTGAGATGTGACTGGCTTCGATTTCAGCCTCACAGGAGTCCAGACCCCACCTGCACATACCTGATGTTCAGCCCTGGGCTGCTCCACTTGAAGTCCATTGTAGCCGAGATAGGAGGACTGGCAAAGTGACACGCAACTGTTGTATTTTCCCATAGCTCTAATTGTGCATTCTGTCTGTGGCAGAGTCATTGCATTTGCAAAACCATTAATTATCCTGTGTTTGTCTCTGATCCTGCTGATACCAGGCAGAGGCTGGTGCACATCAGTGCATAGGTGGCCTCTGGGTTTTCCATGAGCAGCATGTGTGCTCCAGCCAGCAGATGACAGAGATCCAGTGACTCTGAGAGAATCGCACTTTGCATGGAAATGTCTTTGGGTTTGCTTTTTATGTTTTCCGTGAATGTTACTTTGTAAACTTGCAAAGCCTCCCATCGCTCATAAATGGGGCTTGCAATATTTATGGCAAATACTTACTGCTACAGCTTTCTAAATAAAACATAGTACGCTATTCTAATCTCATGCCATCATAAATCCTACTGCCAGTATGTGGAAGGTAGTTACTGTGCTGGCTTCTAAGTTACAGTTAGACTATCTGTCAGTGCTGTCAGCTGTGCAAATTTTCTCAAAGTTGTGAATGTTTAAATAACGTCTGAATCATTAGTCTGACTGTTTCATTAGTTACAAACACTAGTCTGCATCCTCATGCCAGCATTTTCTAAATAAAGCCTTTCTAAAATGTATTTTAGGCAACAATCTGTTGAAAAATAGGAATGTGATTAATGATAATGCAAAAAAATGTAGCGTGCCTGTTATGGTCAATGTTTGTTTTCCTGTTACTTTGAATGCATTGCAATATTATGAGTAATCATGAGTCTGAGGTACAGATACCCTAAGGTTCAAGCATTGTGGGCAGAACTTTGGCATTGCCTGACTGTGACACGTGTTGAGAACAAACATCTGTGTGTCTGTGTGTGAGCTCGGATAAGGTGGTAGCAGCGGGGTAACAGCTTTTTATTCTTCTTTCTGGAAGTGCCATGAAAGACCTAAGGAAATGCACAAATAATATAAATTGTGATAACTAAAGCCATGTTAATGAAGCAGCAATGCACAGCTTCACAAATGCTCTTCTCCAATGGTAATTTGTATTAAATTTTGTCGAATGGTTTTAAAAATGTTGGTTTTAATAATAAAAAGACAGTGTCTGTAGGAGGGTGTCCTTTCTTAAGCCCAGTATGTACTTTCTCTTTAAGGGACACTGTCAGGTTAAAAATGTACAAGGGAAACTTTTAAAAGCAGGACTCTTATAACCACATCTCTATCTGCATAGAGGCTGTTAAACCACTGAACTGTGCTGTGAGTGTAACATTTACATCCTAGAGATTTGTTTGCGTCACTGATTCAGGGGTGCACTGACATACACCCAACTGATCGTCTGAACTTCATGTAAATAAGAGGTCAAAAGTGTTTTACCTGCATCACCGATAGCATCTCAGAGGAGTAAAAATTGAAAGTTGATAAGCATGTCTCCTCAGTATTTTTGCTTAAGTACAACCAGGAGAACAGGCAATCAAGTAGAAGAGAAATGCAAGCACTATTTTATTTTAGAGATAAGAAAAATAAAACAAAACCTTGCAGTGTCCCTTTAGCTCTGGTTTGTTGTAAACATGCATTCTGACAAATGGGGAAATGCAAAGAAAATTTTGCTAGACTATATATATGTGTACATATATAGGTACACACATATAAGGAAGTTTGCTAAGCTCCATTCTGTAGGGCATAATATGTCTACCAGCACGTCCCAGGAAAAAGAACATTCCCTTGCATACGTCCAGAAATGTGAAAATAAAGTTGTCTGTGTGAAACGTGGTATTGGTCTCACTCCAGTGCCTAAGCAGGTCGCGTTGCCCAGCTGACCGCCCCCCAGGCAGCTCTTGGCTGCGCAGACAGGGAGCGAGCGGCCTTGGGACAGCCACCTCTTCAACCAAGGCACCAGCCTGCTCAGAAGAGACAACAGCTCCCTGTGGAAAATGCCAAACCTGACTTCTTGCTGTCCCTGCAAGGAAAAAATGTTGACGCTGCCTGTTCAGTGTCTCTCGCTAGCTCCGAAGCACACCCTGCTGCTTCTAGGCAAAGGATTCTCTGGCTCACCGGCATGTGCGTATGCTTCTCATTTATTTCTCATTTTGGTTTGCTCAAGTGGTTGTCCAAAGTCTTAGCTACTGCTGTGAGGTATTAGACACCTCCGATTCTCTTCTCAGCCTATCACCAGTGCAGGCTGAGGTCTTGTCCTGCTGCCTGCATGGTCTTGGGTGTTGCATCCGATGGTTTGAAGGGACAGCGGGGAAGAGGACAGGCACGCACTGGCAATGAGGGCTCTCCCGACAGCATCTCTGGGAACACCCTCCAGAGCGTGGTAGGGTGAAACTGAGGCCTGTGCTCAGCATGTGAAAAGGTTACTTTTGAATGCAATGACAGCTTTTGCTTTTTGTGAGATTAATTCTGTAATCTTTGCCTATCCATGCAGGTCCAGCAGAGCTGGAAAGGGAAGAGGTCTGGATGTGTTGGTGCATCAAGATATGCTTCTCTGTACAAGTAGAAACTTACAGCCACCCGTTCTCTTGCATTTGGGGTCAGAAGGTGAATCTGAGACAAACATAGACAAACCATGCAGCATGCTGGGGAAAGCAGCGCTTGTCTCCTGCTAGAGTGGGATTGTGACTGGGAGCACCGATACCAGGTATCTGTTGGTCTGCAATCTAAATTTAATTTAACTAATTGCTTTAAGGTAAGAAAATCCCAGATTATCTGGCACCAACTCCAAGAGGGCCAAGCCTAAGTGGAGCTGAGCCACATCTGCTGGAAAGAGGACAGTTTGTTAACTTTCTGCCTTTCTCCTTAGCTGTAGTCTCTCTGAAACCACAGCACATGCTGCTTGATTGCATTCTCACGATTATTTAAACTCCTTTGCCTTTGTGAAGCAAATTCAAACTGGCGATGGCCAATAGAGTGACAGCAGATGAGTACAGAGGCCATGGGACACGATGACTCGTACCTAGCGTGATCTTCAGTCATTTAGTCCAAATGAAAGGACTGTGTAAGAAAGACTAAATGAGTGGTACTAAAAAATAAACAGAAATTATCAGACAAATTTGAAGACATAGCTGGTAATTGTCTGTGTGACATGAATTAAAGTTTAAATAATAATAAAGATGCAGTTACAGTAAAAATAAATTGGCAAGGTACCTGTAATAGTGGTATTAATGTATTTAAATCCTCAAGTTAACGTGGGAGGTTATCAACCCCAACAGCCAGTCAAGGGTAGACATCCCATTATAGACTACCTATGTAGTAAGTACATTGAAATTGGGTGCCAGCTGAAGTCTGGCATTTGCACTTCGCCACCTGGTATTTACTCTTTGCTGCCTAGATGGCACATCCTTATACACCCGGTGGTGGTCACACCAGTCTGCACAGCCCAGGCAAGCACGGTTTTCCAGTGGCGGTTTTTGAATTCTGTCCCAAAAGTGTGCATCTTGCAAGACAGGTGTTAGAGTGGATTCGATGGAGGATGTCAGGTGCTGACACATCCCCCTGGGGCTCCCTTGTTCATTTGTACCAGTTGCCCTCTGAGTCAGCCGTGTTTTCAGTCTCTCAAATAACCACACTGTGGGGTAGCTCTCAGATATTTTAAAAAAGAAGAAAGGGAGATTAAGATCAATACGTATGTACATAAAAGGTTTAGATTCTTCATCTGCATTCACCTTTAACAAATCCAGGCGTATCATATCTGCATCTAGCTGTACTACTCTGATTTTAGACTTGGAAAAAAAGAAGAATAATCAAATGGGACTGAGCAGCCTCCCGTTTGCTCTAAATTATTTTGCTTCCCCCCCCACCCCCCAATATTGCCATGATAATTGCTAATGCTGCTTGTATCTCATTACAGCACAGACCCTGCTTTCAGATGAGGTCACAGGAGCTGTCTCAGTAATGATTCTTGCTGTTCTCAGAATTAACATGTTAGATGCCGTGTAAGTGGCACCTACCCCATGCGCTGCCTTTCAGCTAGGAGAATAGGTTTGGTTTCTGTAACAATTACTTACCCTCATTGTAATTTACAGCTCCTGCTTAAAGAACTTGTGTTTAAGCAGCCAACAGATGCTGCGGTGGCCTGTGCTGCCTGTGGGGCTGTGCGGGATCGCTAGGTGTCACTGGGAGTCCGCTCGGCATGCACAGGCTCATTCCACTGGGTCGCGTTTCATGATCCGAGGAGCAGATGCCAGGTGTCACGCAGTGCTAACTTCACCACTTTCATACATAAATGCTTTCAATTGCCGGCTTTGAGAGGTAATTAAAAAAACTCAGGTCTTTGTAATACTTCATTTTATAGACGTGGTCATTAAAAGTATATCTAAAAATATATCTAAGAGTAGGGAAGATGAACTTTGAAGAACAGAATCTGAGGGAAAGTAATTCTTTCTAATTGACAGAGAACTAAAGCAAATTTTTATGTCCTTTCATCACATCCGGTCTGCACTGTATGGGCTCAGCTATGGGAGCTGGATGAGCAGAAATCCTGCCTGACCTAATTGATTGGAGAGCTGGTGATGGACCTAGCCCTGCTGTTTGGCCAGGAGAGGCTGGTTCTTTGCCAACAGGAGACCTGTCCCACTCAGCCTCCAGGAGGTGGAAGATTAACTGAGGAGATCCAGATCCTCAATGGATGTGGTTATGTCCAGATTTTTTTTTTCCAGTTTTGTTAAATTTTACTCCTGGTCTTTTATGAGAAAAGTGTCTTTCTTTTTCTATTATTATAGGAACTCAGAATCACTGTGGGGCTCTGGCTGGAAACCCACACAGGGGGAAGGTTGCTCCTGGCAGCACAGAGTGATTTGCCGAATTGATTGTGAAACTGTCCTGGGGAAGCATCTGCTGTCCTGACCCTGAAGTTGCATTTGGCCAATGTAGGCAGCTCCCTGTGCTGCGCGCAGTGGCCTGTGGAAGCGCCAAGGTGGTACCAGGGTGATCTGCACTCCTAATTCAAGACAAGGGCTTTTGCAAGAGGCTGGCAGCGCTTCTGGTAGTGGGAAGAGGGGGGTATTTCCTTGAAAAACCTGGAACACTTCTAAAGTTACTTATTGTTGGGACTTGCAACCACAGCCCGCTGCCATGAATTGGAGAATGGGGACAGGGTTGCAGCACAAAAAAGCAATGTTCCTATGTTCTCATAGGAATCAGTTCTGTTCTGAAGTGCAGCTGTTGAACAGAATCAGGCCGGATGGTTACTACCCTCTCCCAGGGCCAGGAATCCAGATTTTAAAAAGGTAAAAATAAGGCCATTCTGGTCAGCCTGAACGCTCCTCTGAAACCCCTGGACTACCCTTTCCTATGCCACAGGCTTTCTTGCAGCCATGTCCACATTGTCTCCAAAACACACGTCACATCTCGGGTACCTCTGCCTGCGACTGAAGGGGGCATAAGAATGATAAAGCCATGCTGCCACTTTCCTGTTTGTTTAGATGATGTATTTAATCTTTATATTTGCAGGGAAAGCGAAAGAGCCTGTGTGCTGATGTTGTAGATGGAGGTGAAAGGACCGCTGTTAGTAATGTACAGTCAACTTTTTGTTACAACGTCTGTGAAAAGTTAGTGCTGACCCAGAACTTTCCAGAAGGATAGCAAGTTATTGGAAAGTGTTGATTTAAAAGAAAATCAAAGATTGATTTTACAATCACAGGGTTGGCTTTGTTGACATTTTAGGGAAACATATCCAACCTTTTTGTTCTAATTACTTTATTGATTTACTTATAAGTCAATATAAATTGAAAAGACATAACAATGTAAGTATACTAGGAGATAGAAGTCAACACAGTGTTTTCTGTCTGAACACATTCTAAATTTTAGAGAATGCAGAACATAAGGAAGTACAAGAGATTTACGTTTCCTTCACGTGGCACGAGCTGTTGTGGAAAACCGTTGCCATTATGTTCCCGACGAGTTGTATGTAAGAAAAACAGTGTTCATTTCAGTGGGCGAGCATTGCACTGATAGGAGAGAAGGCGTACCTGTGTTGTAATTGATAATTAGTAAAACTTATTAGGAGAACTTGCATGTTTCTATGACAAACTGAGCTGCAAAAGTAGTTCTAAGTTGTTCTCAATTTTGGTTTCAAATTTAAAAAAAATTATCTTTAAGTAGTTAATTCACCTTGTATTTGTTTTATTTTGCACTGTTTAAGCTATGATATAATGCTAAAATCTTTAAGGACATCTGCTACAAACAAGTTATTGAACTGTTTTCTAAATCAGTCTCCTTTGGTATTCAAATGAAACAGCTGGACACAAGCAAACGAGAGACACTTTGAAGTGAAGAGAAAGTAAGACATTTCAGAGCAATGCCTTGCAATGATGTTAGCAATTAAAATGGACAAAATATTTAAGTTTTTAGTTTATGTCTTACTGTAGCAGTTAATATTTAGTGCATGAAGTAAAGTATTGTGTAAGAATGCAAACCCAGGAAAATACGGTCTACATTTTGACAGCTTCAAAGTCCAAAAGCAGAATTTCAGAACTCAAAAATTCACATTTGAGAGCACATTTAATCGCCATTTGAAACAGAGATCTCATTACAGCCTGCGAAGAGGCTATTCCAGGGCTGCACAGCAGGGCAAAAAAAAAAAAAATCATTGCAGAAACCAGTGTGACATTGCAGAGACCTGTAGGTGGGCTTGGTACGGTTTTTGTAATACTTATATGACTGTATCTGGACACCTTGCCTTCTCCTGTGTGTATCTCCAGAGCCTCCAGTGAGATTGGGAGGTGCTGCCTTGTGCCCGTGTTTGTGTAGGAGCTTGGAATTGGAGCATAGGATTGTGCAAGTAGCTTTGACAGAGCCAGGAACTAAGCCAGTCTTTCATGAACTAGATGAGTCCCTGTGCATCAGCTATTCCTTCCATCCAGGTCATGGAGCAAGAAGATACCTTCTTGTAGGGGTTTGGAGAAAGTTAACGGCAGTGAGCTACAGCTCCCTCGGGGCAGGGGCCAGAGGTGCCCCATGGTACTGACAATGTCTGGAAGGAATAGACAAACCCTGCCTGGGTCTGTGTTAGAGAGCAGAGAGAGCATAGAAATGTGACAAAGCTGGTCAAACCTGTTCCCCATGCTGGGATTTTTCTCCTTGGGCTTTTTTTAGCACTTGGCAAAGAGGGGAGAAATAGATGTTGTTTGGCTGGTCTATGGTTTCGCTCTCGAGGTATTTTTAGTGCACTGATCTATGGGTGCTTGGGCCCTGGCTCTGCAGGTTTCTTCCTTGTTTTCAATGAAAGGCAGCACTACAGCTCTCCCAAACCCTCAGCTTCCACCCACAGCACATCCACAGCCAGGAATTAACCCAGATTCAGATATTGTGGCGTTGCCACAAAAACAAGCAAATGGTCTGAGATCTCCACGGGGAACAGGCTGTACCCATCCCATGGCTCAAGGCACCTCTGAGTGCTCCCCCAGTCCCTGCCTGGATGAGGACTACCCACTATTCTCATTGTTCTTATTGTTATGATGTAATAGATCTTATAGTTACCAACATTATCCAGAAAATATCCCCACATATGTCACTGTAGTCTGAATTTCTCAGTACAATGTTGGGTTTTTTTTCTTAGCACCAAAATATCATTCATTTAAAAACAGCCTTCAAAGGCTCCTTTACTTTACTTGCACTGCTCATGTTGAGTGTACAGGAACAGCCATCTGGTATCTGCAGCTGAGTTGCCCAACATTCAGGGATGTTTTTGGTTACTGTTGGTGTTTGATAATCAGGTGAAGGGACAGGCCTGCTAATGCAGTGGTGTCTTTGGCCATGAATAGGGGCTCTTAGGCAGTTATGAAAATGTATTTTAGCTTTTAGAGCAATGGATGAGGGAGGGTCTGAAGAGTGAAAGCAAGCCAGTATAAAAAGCAATGTTAAGGCTTTTGCTGGAAAGTTGTAGGGGACTGCTGTAACAACATGGGAGTCAGACTGTAAGGCCGTCTGATCTTCCATAAGTTCACAGAATCACAGAATGGTTTGGGTTGGAAGAGACCTTAAAGCTCATCCAGTCCAACCCCTGCCATGGGCTGGGACACCTCCCACCAGACCAGGTTGCTCAAAGCCCCGTCCAGCCTGGCCTGGAACGCTTCCAGGGAGGGGGCAGAGTTCCTTTCTTTCTACATACTGTTTTCTGTGTATTATTTTCTTTGTCACAAATGCAATATACCCTCTGCCTGTTCCCTGAGGAAGTCCCACAGCCTGAAAAATATCTTCATGGTGCCTCAGTGAAACTGCGGTGAGCTGAGTTGGCTGGGGGGAAGCCAGGCAAGACACTGCTCTCAGAGCACAGGGCCAGCCCTGGCGTCGAGTCCCCAGCAGCAGCTCTGGGACCGCTGCGCGGATGGCCCCAGTGTGTCCTCAGAGGCGAAAGGATATTTTTTCATCTTGTTGCACCCACAAATAGTTCATACTGCATTGCTCCGACTTTGCAAAGCAGATTTTTCCTCTGTGCAGAGCTGTTACAAGATATTTGGGGATCAAAGAGTTTGGAGTACCTCAGTACAGGAGTCTGTGGTGGAAATGTTTTGCTCTTACAGAGCAAGAGCTGACTATGCCTCATACAGTCCCTGCCTGGCAAACAGAAAAACAAAAGGCCATGTTGTTTGTTCAAGGTTGCTGAGAATGTTAGTGAAAGGCAACTAGAAAAAAATGTGTTGGCAAGTCCTGATGTATTATTCTTTATTAGAGTTAAATTTTCCCTTGCAAATATGACACGTCATCAAGTTTGTGTCTCAAGAATGTGCTTTGTGGGACATTACAGGGAAGAGTGCACAGTGTTCCCAAAGTAGCTATTAATTTCCCCAAAGTGCTTTTAGCAGACAAGACTTCTGGAGAGCCAGCTAACCTGAGCCAGGGTGGCACCTGAGCCACTGGCAGGAGCGACTGGGGACACTGCTGTCACTGCCATTTGTACCACATAATGCAATCCAGCAGCTCTGGCCAACAGTCACAATGAGCTGAAACAAAAACTGCACAGCGTATATTGGGGTGTTGGTGTAGCTTCTCTCATTACCCGTTTTTATTTGAGCGGTAACTAATGTGGCAATGGAAGTAAACTGTAAATTATTGCATGGGTGACAATGGCAGTTTTATTCCTTCTCTTAGCGATCTCCCTTCTGATAGAGTGCATGCATTCACTGGCAGGCAGATATATGGCCCTAACACAAGCAAATTCCTTTTGATAATTGTACTGAGGCTCTGCCAGGGCACCAATGGTCCCGTGGGGACATACTGGTCACTGCCTTTCCAGATGCCACAGGACTTCTTCAGGGATGTGTGATGATCTGACGTGACCATGGATGTAGAAGTAAATAGGCTACAGGGCATTTAAGGACACTAGATATTTTCTCTCTGTCAGATACCTGTGTCATACCAAAGGTCATGTACTCCATCAGCTCACAAGTGTTTCAATGATTTTTGGTAACAGGAACTTGTTATTTTATTTGTTCCAGGGCTGGAGGTACTTTATGCTGTAACAAATGTATTCTGTAAATAATCACATAAGCAAAAATGTCAAATTTCTTCCTCCTTTTTTGTGATTTCCCTTTTGATTTGGTGTGTGCGTTCCTTGGCAGACAGGTATAGGTCCCTGACACATTTTAAAGATCAAGAATGACCCTGAGGAGGAGTGGCCTGACACCTACTTTATCCCAGATGCACAAGGAGCATCAATCTGGCTCCCACCCAGAGCCTGGGAAGCTGACGCCAGCTGCGTCACACTCAGAAGGGGCAGGGAGCTCTGCAGGTAGCACGTACTAAGCTATGTAAATGCTGTTAAGACCTTCTCTTTAACTTCTGAAATGCCAAACTGAAGGTAAGTCCACAATTATTTCTTTTTCCCTTTAAAATATTGTCATACTCTATTGGGAAACCTCCATCATATACAATTTATCTTCTTTTCCTTATTTCCACAGTGCTCAAAATAATCTACTCCAAAGGTAAACATTTTAGTAAATACTTCAGTAAAATAAAGGTGTATGTTGTGATACCATTCAAACACGGTTTTGAAGACTTCTAAGTTCATGCCCTCAAAAGAAAACCCAGTGATGTTTTGTTCAGGCTATTTTACATCCCATCATAATTCAGAGCTAAGTTAATGTTTCACCTCGGGCTGCAGTAAATTAGATAAAACAGTATTTCCTCATTCACAGAGTAGCAACAGTTACCCTTTTACTTTGTCCACACCACTCTGTTGTGCTGATAAAGGAAAAAAAACATTGCTTAATTCCTTTTAACAACAGTTGAGACTATTTTTAAACACAAAATATGTTTCTGCACTGCATTGACTTTTGCTGAGGCATTTTTAAGACTGCTAAGCCTCAACCTGTTCTAGATAATGAGAGCTGTCTTTCTGGTGGCAAACCCACCACTGTCATCTTTTAAAGTAAACATAAAGCCAAACCCATGGGAACCTCAGCGTGATTTTTCCACCTTGGTTTCTTTCACACACTGGCAGAAAATGCTTGTTCTTTGGACGTTAATCTAGGAAATCGCTTTAGTGCTCTGAGTAAGCTTGTCAGAGATGGCCTTTCAGTGGAGACACCGAACACACACACACACACACACACACACACACACAGAGACACACACACCAAGACAGACAGCAAAACACCACACCACAGACAAACACACACACACACACACACCTGGGACCAATGCAGCTGGCGAGTGTGTACCTGAATGACTTTTTGGCGAGGAGCAGTTCCTGTACCTGCTGTGCTGGAGCTCCTCTCAGGTGAGCGGCTGTGGGACTGGGACTCGGCGTGTGACGGAGGGCAAGAGCTTCAGGTAAGACTCTGCTCTCTTTCAGTCATCTGCTAGTAGCACGCATTGCCACTTTCATGGATAACATGAATCTAATATCCCACTAACCAGAACTCAGCTCAAAAAGAACATAAAGCAAGAATTATTATTTTTGAATAGTGAAAATAACAATGCAAAGTGTCATCTTATAACCAATGTCCAGCCACTTCAGAAGGAAAACAGTGATGTGTCCATATCAGCTCTCTGTGACTGTTTGGGACAAAATGAAAAACCAAAATATTTTGAATTGGGTATGTTGCTGCAGTGGTTCATGAGATGCACCTCCCTGAGGCATTACAGCTGCTCCAGGGTAGACACTGCTGTGCTGCAGAGGGCATGCATCCCACTGGTAAGTGCCATCTCATTTGGAGAGAAGAATAAAGCATTCGTGTAGTTATTTAGTGTTCTTCCAAGTATTTTGGCATTTATATTTTTTCTTAAAATTATTTCCTCCCTCCCTCCCTTGAAAGAAAACAATGTAACGATACAGGCCTAGGTTCTTTGAGGGGAAAGTTCTTCATTTAAAAACAAATTAAAAAAGAAATCTTAAGCTTCTTTTATGTTTATGGTGTTCAGAACAGTTCCAAAAAATGCGCACTGCCAACAGAGATCTTTCCTTTTCATGAACGTGCAAACCAGAAACTAGTACTTACTGCAGCTTGTCTAATAAGTACATCTTAATCTGATCTGCTGTCTCAGAGTGTATTTCATCCTATTAACATAAAAATAAGCAATACTTTCCAGTAGATCCTAATCCAGTGCCAGTTAAAATATCTGCCCAGCCCGTTTACAGCTGAAGTCACTTATATGGATGAAATATGTATTTAACAAGTTAGGGAGCAGAAAGGAACGGCATCATACCAGGTAAGAGTTTTGGCCAAAGATTAAACCACAATTGCGCATTAATCTGTGATAATAACAAAATGTTGTGCACCTGAAACTGAGTGTCCATTTAATTGTCTGTTCCCAAACTCATTCCTGTATCTGACTAGAGGTTACACTGACCCTTTTTTACTTTTAAAGTGTATCTTTAAAGTGGAGTTAGAAAACTGTACAAGAGTCTAGACATGAACATTGGGTGCTGATGGGCACACAGATAAAAGAATGTCTTCAGGTTGTAATGGGCAATGTCATGATGGAAATGATTAAATGGGGTTTCAGATTGGAAAAAAACATGCCTGGTACCAGTCCAGAACTTTTGTTCCTACTTGTTCCAAATGTTTTTTGGTTCAAGTATCAGCAGTGTTGGCATGTTAGACAAGTTCAGAACAAGACAGTATCAGTGACGGTATTGGTGTTAGCATTTCTTGTTTTTCTAGGAGCAGCTGGAACCTGCAGCGTGTTTCGTAGCAAATAACTGCCTCGCCATGAATAGTTTACAGCGTTGGGTAGGGTTTTGTGGAGTGCTGGACACCAGGCTGCTGGGAGCTTGGCTCAGCTCTGCCCAAGTGTGTTCGCCTGCTCTTGCAGACACAACTGCTGAGGAAACCCCACTGATGGGCAGCCGTTCCACAGCCCAGTTCCCCTGTGTCGCCATTGGCAGTTCATAAAGCATTCACACATTGCAAGAAGTTACAATACCGGATAAGAGGTAGGATGGCACCTGTTACTTGTGTGATGCATAAGTTCTGTTTTGGAGTAGGATGCCACGCTGCTGAAGCAGCTGCTGCAGGCAGCCTGGACTCACCCTGAGGCTGGATTGGGCCACCCGGCTTACCTGAGCCTTCAGTTTGCCAAAGAGCAGAACAACAAATCCTGGTGACTGAGAGTGAAAATAAGAGAAGGTCAACAGACAAGTGTGTTTCCGTAAATCTTTGTCTGTAGAGGTCCCTAGGACACAATGTGGACAGCTGTTACCTCCATTTTTCATGTGAGTAGCTAAGGCGTGGAGCAAGCTAAGGCTTGCTCTAACCTCTGACACTGCTCAGCAGCTCCTGGCCCTTCCTTAGCCTGTGCTTCTCCTGGAGGATTGTCTCTGTCCTGCATGTGTTGGGGTGGGATGGGAGATGTGGAGGGCCCCATGCTGTTGAGACAGGGTGCTGCAAGGGCCAGGGCAGGTGAGCGGGCGCCCTGGGAGGGCAGGCCCAGGGGCAGACAGATCGAGGTCAGCTTGGCCGACCGCTCCTCCTGCCCATCCCATTAACAATGAGGATTGCACTGGAGGCACAGGACGAAAAGGGCTGGCTGTTTGCTTGTTTTCTAGTTAATCAATTAAGAACACTTTATAAGGTGGGAAGAAAAAAATTGCTGTGATTGATCTGCCATGTAATTAATAGGAAAAAATATAGCCATGCTAATTACATCTCTCGGACTTTTGGTTTCTGAGCTGTGGTAGGTCCTTTTTCTAGCGCAGGAGGAAACTGCAGAGCAGAGGTGATGTGGGGACAGGAGCAGAATCACTTGATTGGAGAAGACCTTCAGGATCATTTAGTCCAACCATAACCTGTCCACCACTAAACCATGTCTCTAAGCACCTCATCTCACCAGTGACTCAACTACTTCCCAGGGCAGCCCATTCCAGTGCCTGATAACCCTTTCGGTGAAGAAATTTTTCCTGATCTTTTCATGTTCCTTGGCAAAAGGCCTCAGCCAATGGTAACTGGCCGACCTGCAGCCAGGGCTGGGGAGCACAGCCAGGAGCCAGGACTTTGGGTGGGGAAGCACAGACCACAAAGTGGCTCCTGTGCAGCTTGAGTCTGGTTTGACGTTTGTGTTTGCTTTATCATTTCACCCAAAAAGAGCACACTGGTAATGACTGAGTGTTTTATTTTCTTTGTTGCTGTAGACACTGTTGTCAAGTCACAGAGTTTGCTGTAAATAAGTCTACAGTATAAAATTACACTTTTTTTCTCACAGTATCAGTTTTCTGCCTCCTCTTTCTATCTGTCTTTCAGGCATTTATTTTAGAAAACCTAGAAAGGTGAGTTATGAAATGGGTCTGGCTTGACAGTCGCCTTAAATGCTGAAATGAGGCAGAAATCCTGCTCCTGTGATGATGTTTGGCTCCAGGTTGCTGCTGTAACTGTGCCACCACCTTGCCCTGCCTGCGCGCTGGGCAACCACTCCTTTGTGCAGGTAGTCTTTAGCAAGAGCCCGACCTTTACCTCTCTTTGTAGGAAGAGTGGGTGTCGCTGCTGTTTTAAGATGCCAGGAGCCCAGCACATAGCTACAGAAAATAAATGTGGTATGAGCCAATTGATTTATCTGCGTTTTCTAGCCCAGCAATTAATTCCGCTTTTTGGAGGCAGAACCAAAGCAGCAAGCACGCTGTAATGCCAGATCAGAGCTGATAACGTATTCCTCCCCTCCTCAGTCCTTTGCTAGCACAGAGACCAGCCTATTAAGGAATAATCTCCCAAAGCATCAGCCAGGCCCAGCGAGGAGCATCACCAGCTGCACCGTGGCAGAGCAGAGCCTGGCCAGCGGCTGGAGACAGAGCGGGGAGCCACAGGTTCAGAGGGAGGGGAGGGAGGTGCCAGCAGGGGTTCGGAGGGGGTGACCACCCCCCTGTCACGCTCCCAAGAAGCCACAAGGCTGCACAGAGCTGGGGAGTCACTGCTTGAACCTTGCTTTTTGCCAAATTGCTTTGAAACTTATTATTACTGTACAGATACACTTTCCCGTTATCTTAGGAGTGAAGTGGCCATAAATGCAGCGTAGCCCTGTGCTGGTGGTTGGTGGTGTCTGCGTGGGTCACCCATGGATGAGGGCTGGCCGCTGGGCAGTGAGGCCAGCGCATGGGGCATCTCGTGCTGGGGTCAGCTGCAGCTGGTGGCTGCAGACGACTGCTAAATGGGAGGCCTGTGGGGAGACTGAGGCAGGTGGGGTGGTTCTGACCTGGGAGCAAGAGTTGGGAAGTGGGGCCCACAGGTGCCAGTGGATGCCCAAAGGCCTCATGGTAGCACAGACACAGCAGTGGGTTCCCAGTCCTGGGGATGTGGGTGCTCAGTGACGGTGGGAGGAGGGGAAAGGCAGAGCTGCTCTTTCCTCTGCTTGCCTCTTCCCAAGCAGGCTGTGCCCCCTCTCTTTGCCTGCATGCTCTCTTCCTCTCAATTTCTCACTTGTGTAAGCTGGGGTTATATTTATGCCAGCCCTCAAGGGTGCTAAGATGCAAATTCAGATGCTTTTAGCTACAGCACACAAGCAAGCATTCTTGCTGGGAGCATTTTGTGTCACCAGCCCAACAGCTCAATGATGCATCAGTTGGGAATGCAACAGGTCCAAGTGCAAAGTCAGTGCGACCAAGAGGAGGAGGAGGAGGCTGCTGCCAAGGTCGTCTCCCTGATCTGCTTGTAACATCCCCTGTGCTTAAGTGTCTCTGTGGGTGTTTTTTGATGGAATTTCTATCTAAGGCAGAAGAGGTTAGTAGAATCTGTGGTCTCTTTTACAAACCTTTCTGATTCAGTCAAGTGGAATCGGTGCGGCTGCTTTTTCATCCTGACTTGTGTATTCTATGTGTATCGTGCAGTTCGTGTCTGAACTGTTGATGCATGTACAAATTGAAAAGTAAGAACTGGAAACATTGCATCCATTTTTGAGGCATGCTCTGATTTTTAAGCCAGGACTGAGAAAGTAATGTGAGCTCTTAACCAGCTTTGGTTGTCAAAAATCAAAATTTCATCAAATCAATACCTGGGCACAGAGAAAATACAGAGACTATCTTCTTCATGGTATTTCTGTTGATTATTAACTGCAGAAGGCATCTGTTTGCCTGCATCATCTTAGGAATGTGTGTGTGTCTTCACGCTGTTTTAAGGTATATCCTTTGGGGAAATGTCATGCTTGTCTTTTGCTGCAGCACAGATCTAAGTATCCCTCTTTTTGCTGTATGGATGTGGCTCTGTACATCCCATAGGCAGGCAGTGACACCTGACAGGTCTTACCAAAATCTGGGAAGCTACCCACACATCTTCTGAAGTTGCAGACTGCCTGTCCAGGGCTGTGCTGCCCGTGAGGACAGTACAGCTAGAGCAAAACAGGCTGTGCTGACCTGAGAAAATCTGAAGTGCTGCATTGGTAGCAGTACAGTTGTGCATCGAAAAGGCAATGTGTGTGTGGGCGTAACTTCTTCAGAAAAACGTGGCCAAAAATGCAAATGGTGGAAGTGCGTTCAATGGACAGACAAGGTATTACTCTGCTGTTGCTCTGGGTTCCTCTTGCTAGCTCAGAGATTCATAAAAGGATGCAGAACTGCAGTACTCTTCTTCTGAAACAACGCCTTTGATGCGAAATACAGCTCTGACTAAATGTGATGGTGTGGCTTTCACATTGCTACAGTTGATTCATCAATATGAAGAGGGAAAATTCTTTGGCAGGGGCTTGGGATGACAAATGGGCTTGCATGTGCTTTATGTTTTGTGGAAATTACAAACACCTGCTAAGGCTGAAGCCTTATGAACAGTCACCCTATGAAGTGCGGAGTCCTTCAGGCATATGTCAGTAGAAGGGGGCTTGCAGGCCAAAAGACTCCTACTGAATGAAGGAGGCAACATCAGGCCTGATGGTTTTTATGTGAAACAGTCTTGGCTGAAGCTTAGGTGCCCAGAGACCAGGTGAGAGAACAGTAGCACAGTGATATGGCCTGGCATCTATACTCAGCATTAAGGGCATATTACAGAAAAAGTTACACTAAGCATTGCTCGTGTTATCTAACCCTGTGTAAGTAACGGCCAGCTGAGCCAGCTGTGGCATAAAAGCAGTTTTTCAGGTTTGAAAGGCTGCTGCTGCACTCTGTGCCCTGAGAGCAGCTCGCGGCTTCTCCCCAGTGCAGGCAGCACTGCCTGGCACCTCACTGCGCTCCAGGTGAGCAGCTGCTGTGCAGTTGTCTGCAGCTGTGGCTCAGCTTCCACTGCTTGGGAGTCCAGGTGCCCCCTCGGTGCTGGCAGCACGCAGTCACAGCTGCAGGCAGCAAGGAAAAGGCTCCTTTTTGCCAAAATGCAACTTCAGAGCGATGGCAGAATGGCTCCCTCCAGCCTCAGGGAGCCGGGTGAAGTTTCTCGGAGCTTGTGGCCTGTGTCCAGGCTGCAGCACTGATGAGAGCAGGCAGCAGCACAGCTCTGCAGGCTGAGGACCCCAGCCCACTCCTCCTTGTGTCCTTGGCTGTGCCCCCCTGCGCCCTGCAGGGATGTGGTGCTGATGATGCTGGGGGCAGCCCCTGCCAGGGGCTGGTGTGGTCTCGGCCGCAGCGTGGCCTTTGATTTTGAGCAGAGATCTATGTATGTGCAGAACTAAAACCATGCAGCCCAGTGTAAGAAAATGTAACAATTTTCTGAAGATTTCCCCCTCCCCTCCGAAAGGGATGCTTTCAGTTTTAAAAAAGTCCATTTAAAACAATAGACTGGTGAATAGGGCTACACTGGTAGCCCTTTCCTTTTTGCAAGTTTAAACACCTCATCTTTCCTCAGAGAACAGCTCTAAATCATTTTATTTGCAAGCCCTAAGCAGGAATTTGTATTCATGGTAAGACATTTATTGAGTTAATTTACTTAAGGCTGAGGCATAATTTCTAATAATGGAAGACTCTCTAGGCCCAGGGAAATTGTCTCCCTGATAGGGCATTAATATTTTAAGGGGTTATAATACTCTGTCAATTGTTCTGTGTCTTTTAGGGAGTAGGTTAGCAGTTATTGATGATCACTCATATAAAAGATTATCTTAAATAAAGCTGGTGCTGCGCAGACCAATGCCTGCCACAGGGCTGCATCACCGCGCTGGCTGGGAAGGGGGTTCAGGGTCTGTGTAATTGGGTAAGAATGAAATGAGGAGGAAAAAGAACACAGTGCAGATCTGCAGCATGGCTGCTGCTCCTGCAGCCCCGAGTTCACAGGGCAGCGTGAGGAAAGGCCGCGATGCCGTGGTGCGTACGGCTGCCTTGCTGCCGATCGCGGCTTCCTGAAGAGATGTGAAATCGGGTGCTGATCTGTGCGAGGTGTTGGCACACGTTCTGCTGGAGGCTGGTGCGTCTTGGCAGATGGCCGCACTGCCATTGGCAGTAGTTAAGAGACAGGTAACTTGACCACTCAGTACCTTAATTTCTCTATTCTTAGAAATGGGGAAAGTTTATGCTATTTCTTGAGTGGCCTGGGAGGAGGGCACCAGGAGCAAAGTGGTGGCAAGAGCTGACAAACCTGAAGAACACCAAGACTCTTCCAAAGTCTGTCCCTTGTATCTGGTATTTTGGTGGACAAGCTTTTAAGATTTCATGTAACCCACAGAAGCACCAAGTTGGTGGGCATCATTAAATGCTGGGACTTGAGTCAAATTTAGGGTGTCTGAGCATGGCTCTGTGTTAGGCTGCAGCTCCCAGGACACCAGCATGCCCCCTCCTTTGCTACATGGAGCAAGCAGAAGGCAAACAGCATGTGGGACACTTCGCTTCACATCCAGTTTTCTTGGTGGCAGCTACTGTGGGCAAGTCAGTCAGACTTGCAGTACGGTGTCTGCTTCTAATAGTTGTCGAGGTGACTCTTCCCGTGGAATAAGCGCTTTGTGGCTGCAAGGTCACACAGTTAACAGGCACAGGGGGACCGGCCAGCCAGTCATTGCAGCTGGGTAATCCTGCCTGCCAAAGCCTTGTGACAGCTTTAAAAGTGTTACAAAAGAAACTACATTGTTCATACTAAGCTCCAGGGGCCTCTCGTGGGTGTGTTCAGTGGCTCTAAGGTTTCATTTATTCATGTATAAATGACGGCTCTTAATGCAATAGGTGAAAGCATGTATCTGCTAAAAGCTAAATTCTGGTCAAATGCTGGCACTTTGTGTTTCTATGTGCATGGTTTTATTGTAGATATCATTTATTGAGGAAAAACAAATGCTGGCATGGAAGGGCGTGCAGCCACATTGCAGTTTTGACTGCAAAATAAATGTGTTGGGGAAAAGTGGGCTGTGGAGGCATTCCAGACATTAGGTGGCTGGTTTTCCCCTAAAACTTACTGTGGTGAGGCATGCTTCACTGCCCTACGGAAATTCAGACTAATATATGGGTAAGATGAATGATTGTGTCTGAACTGTGCTCCCTGTGGCCCCATCTGATATTTTTTTCTTACATGCTCATTTGTCAGTGTGTTGTCAAGCCCTCAATAAATGAGTTGCTGGCAGCTCTAACCATCCTTACTCCTCCCTTCAGCCATGCCGGGTCCTTTCCCCTCTTCAGCAAGGTGCAGCTGAGGTTGGCACACCGCGACACCCACCTGCTCCCAGGAAGCAGATGCTCAGTGAGAAGAAAGACTAAAGTGACTCCATCTACCACCCCTCTCCTCCTCAGAGAGGTCTGCGAGTCCTTCCTGTGCTTCCTCCTGGCGGGGTGGGCCCAGGCACGTAGAAATTGCTCGACCAAATCGCATTCATTGCTTCACAGCCCTACAGTCTGCGTGCGATGGACGCTGCAACTGATGGTACAGGAGACAGCGCTGGAGACCAGCCAGCACGGTGCTGCAAGGGAAACTGTTTCCTTTTGTCACAGCCATCAAAGATGACCAAGGAGAGCAACCTAAAATTACCCAGTGCATCTGCAGGCTTCTTATTTTTCATTTACATGTCACCTGGAAGCTTAGGAAAAAAATTTCCACATGTTCACTGTGGACTTTGTGGCCCTGTGTTTGCTGTAGCCTTTCAGTGTATTGACCATGCCCTTGGTCTGACATAATGTGCGAACAATCAGCAATGAAATACCTGCTGTGTTTTCTCTCTGTTTTTCCTTTTGCCCCTCTAATTTCTTTCTAAATGACAAACTCTCATTTTTTCCAAAGTCTGCTCACATGAGAATCTTTCCATAATAATTACCTTTTATTTTAGATTTCCTCTTCTAGGACACCCAGAACTGCAGAGTACTCAGTAAAGCTCCTCAGTAAACCACCTTCATTTACCATTAATGTAACAAGTACCTACGGTCATTATCCTCTTCTTTCCATGTACAGTTTGGAAGGTGCTCAGGGTGCACCATTTTGTGTCCCGTGAGGGAGTTAATCTTGTGCATGCTTGTTTTAGCTGATAAGAACAAGAATAATTATGTCTCATAAAATACCTGCACATACACAATGGAGGAGACACAGTGAGCAGAACTGCTGAGGTGGGAGGGACCATATATATAGGGTTACAATTACAGGGCTGGCAAGTGGAGGGCAAAATCATAGAAAGCAACACTGCAGGGCTTGTGAGCTGTCTGCCTTTTAGAGGAGAGATGAACTTCTTGCACCCAGGCCTGGATTCCTGCCTGCAGTGAGGGGCAGGTTTGCTGAGTGAATGAAACCTGAAGTGATTGCCCAACATGACTGAGCACAGACAGCTGTGAGCTCACGGACCTGCAGCCACAGGAGATTGACAATTGCAGGCAAGTTTAGATTAGAGCTGGAGTTAAGGTGTCTAATGCAGAAGAAAAAGAGCTATATGAAGCATGGCAAATTTCATATATAATTGTAACTATTTATAAATGTCATGTCCATTGTATTTGCTGAAACAGAGTAAATTCACCATACAGAAGCTAAACTTGCTGTTTTGGAGGAAGAATTTATTGCATGTAAGTAAATTTCAGAAACCTTAATTTTTATATAATTTAAGACTTCTCTGTATGTGTTTAATGAACTCAGGCCTGCAAGCTGCAGGCAGACTTGCGTACTGCATTGGGTGGGCAGGTGTGAGCATAAGCTGCCACATTCCACAAGTAGCTTGAAAGATGAGAGTTTACATCTTGAAAACGTAAAGGCTTGAGTGTTCTTACATAAAGGCTGAATCTAATTATGCAAACCCTCCTTGTTTCTTGGAGGTGCTTCCAAATTTAATTGGAATAAGTAAGATGGGAATCAGGCCTGCAGTTTATGGGGTTCCCCTCTCTCATACCAAGAGTAGTACTACGTATAAAGTCGATGCATATAAATGTGTGCCGCTCGTGGTACTGGTGCATATGGAACTAGGAGCAGGCTCCGTGTTTTAGGTCACTCGGTGTTGGTTTGTCCCACACAGCCTGGGGCTCTGGGCGGTTGCTCCCCATCACCCACTGCGGGAGCTCGTACGTGGGGGTGGTCCCTGCGCAGTGCTGAGGCTCAGCCGTGCGCTGTGACACAGCGAGGGTTGTCTTGAGCAAGCGTAGGTGTGTGCTACAGCCTCAGCGAGTCACCCTGGCACTGCCTGCTGTCTCTGGAATTGAGAGGTATTTTTTCGTGTGATGTAATGGCAGTGATGTGGATGGAAAGAATTTACTTTTTTTTACCAAGTGTAGAAGTTCGCAGAAGCTGTTAAAGGATTTCTACAAGCACCGTGAAGTCACCTGTTTAACTATCCGTGATTCCAGATAGCCACTTGAGGCAACAGAAAAAGAAAAAAGGAAAAAGAAAGGGCAGAGTAAAGCAGTTGATGTCTCACTGAGCAGCCAGCTCTGAGCAGTGGTGTCAAACCCTGCCACAGCCAGCATGTGCCTTGCCAAGGCCTGGGCTCCCACAGCATCTGCTTTGACACGCACCTCCTGCTCTGCCAGGCAAGAACTGGGCCAATAGTAATGACCTTCTAGATGTGGTCAAGTTACTAAACAACCTGGTTGAATTCCGATTTCCTCAAACAGGGAAACTAGCAGGACAGAAGAAGTTTCAGTGCCAACAAAACCAGAAACTTTCTGAGGTTTTGACAGAAGAAAAAAGCGTTAAAGACTTAGGTCAATACGAGACATTCCTTTCAACCCCAAATGATGTGCTTTGTGTTACCTTCTGTTACTTAATACACTTGAAGTCTTTTCTCAATTTCTTGTTTTAGAAAATATTATAAGCAAGAAAAGAGATCTTTTTAAGCTAAAAGATCAGAAACAATATCAGGATTATCCACCCATTGGCACAAGTACTGTTTCCTGGTTCTCCCACCACCTTTTTCTCCATCAGCCTCTGATGTCCCTTCAGATTTTCTCCTGCCTGCCAAAATAGATTTTCAACATTCAAATATTAAAAAGATAGCAATTACAGATTGGTTTTCTGAGAAGAACAAGCTTTAAAGTTTTTTTTAAAAATAGTATTTCAAGCTACAGAGAACCTGAACCTGAACCTCCCTTGGCACAGCTTGGTGCCTTCAAATATCAAAAAGATAGCAATTACAGATTGGTTTTCTGGGAAGAACAAGCTTTAAAGTTTTTTTAAAAATAGTATTTCAAGCTACAGAGAACCTGAACCTGAACCTCCCTTGGCACAGCTTGGTGCCACTTCCCCTTGTTTTATCCCCATCACCTGGCAGCAGAGACCAGCACCCACCTCTCTACAAGCTCCCTTGAGGCAGTTGTAGGTGGTGATGAGGTCTCCCCTCAGCCTTCTCTTCTCCAGGCTAAACAAGCCCAGTTCCCTCAGCCGCTCCTCATCAGGCTTGTTCTCCAGAGCCCTCCCCATCCTTGTGGCTCTTCTCTGAACACGCTCCAGAATCTCAACATCTTTCTTATAGTGAGGGGCCCAGAACTGAACACAGCTGTGTGGGAAGGCTGTGGACGTTGTCTACCTGGACTTTAGTAAGGCCTTTGACACTGTCTCCCACAGCATCCTCCTGGAGAAGCTGCTGGGCAAGGCTTAGACGGGCATACGCTTTGCTGAGTTAAAAACTGTCTGGATGGGAGCACACAGTTGTGGTGAATGGAGCTAAATCCAGTT
>NW_010167098.1:0-13099 GCF_000695765.1 Mesitornis unicolor
AACTTCCTTCTTCTACTTGAGTTTATCCAGTTGTGTCACATTAAGAGGTGGAGCAATTTAGCAGAAAATAATCCCCCTTATGTTCCAGCTTGTCCTCAGATATAGAGGGGCTGGGGGTGGCTAGGCTTAGATTCTGAGTGATAGTCAATTCAGCATTGTTAGTCCGGCATAATAGCAGATTGACCAATAGTGCCTTCAGCGTAATTGTGATGCACAGACTCTCACTGCCACACTTAAAAAGTTAGATGGTGTCCAATGAAGATTCTACAACTAGTTTAATGAAAATGCAGTGTATTGAAGCAACAGAATACAGGTTCTTATGGATTGCTGGTGATAAATATACTGTCTGCAAAGCACGTGCAAGTGTTAGGAGGTAAACATGCGCAATGGAAAAGCAACTCGACAGAGATTCCTAAGTTTTCCCAGGGATGCACTCGGTATAACTGAGTGGCCAAATCTTACCCAAAGACATCCCTATGGGGGGAGAAAGAGAGGCTCAGCTCATCGACTGGTCCCAGGAGTCAGGAATGGTCCATGATATGTGACTTCTCTGATGATGATATCTTCCCCAACGTTCCCCCTCTCTCGTACTATTTTTATACTATTTTTACTTGGACAGATGGAGCTTGAGTGACTCTAGTCATACATACCTTTGTTATGATTGGTGTAAAATTCTCTCGCTTCGATTTAAAGTTGTAGACTTAAGAAAATTCAGTGCGCAGCCTCAGTGAGGAGCGGTTGCACCTTGGAGGTGGGTAGCCTTTGGGATGGAGGTGTGTTTTGGTATTATAATGACATTATAATGAGCAAAGTTCACACAAAGGACAGCATTTTGTCATTTTTTGACAGACTGTTGGCCAGCATAGTAAAAGTACGTCTTCACCAGTTCCATAGTACCACCGTGTTCCTGTCTCTGCATTGTTTGCAACAGAAGTTAGCTGCAGTGTCTCCGCTCCGCTCCATCCTCCATGCTGTTTCCAAGGTTGCAGGTCATGCTGCTCAGGGAACGGAATGGATTCTTTGCATGCCAACTGCACTCCACCCTGGTAACTTCTTGTATATTATACCTTTCCTTAATGTGCCAACAATGCCATATTTTTAATATAAGTTAGATTTCCAAGCCACCTCTAGTAATTATTCCACAAGTAGTTACCTGCTCAGCCACGCAGGTGTCCTGGATTTCCTACTCATCGAGATGCTTCAGTCTTGAGCTTGGAGGAAATGGCACTTGAATATTAATCAACTCTCCTGAGCCCCCTACCTTCTAGTGCCCTATCCCATGGGATTTCTCCAAGCAGTTCCTTGAAGAAGCCAATGTTAGCCCTTCTGAAGTCCAGGGTTGTGATCCTGCTTGTTGCTCTGTGACTACTGCACATTGATCCTGAACTCCACCATCTCATGGTCGCTACAACCAAGGTTACCCCCAACCTTCACATCCTCAGCCAGTCCATCCTTGTTTGTCAGTACAAGGTCCAGCAACACTCCTCTCTTTGTTGGCTCCTCCACCACCTGTGTCAAGAAGTTATCATCAATGTACTGCAGGAACCTCCTGGACTATGTGTGCCTGGCTGCATGGGCTTTTCAGCAAATGTTGGGGTAATTGAAGTCCTCCACAAGAACCAGGGCCTGTGATTGTGAGGCTATTTTCAGCTGTCTGTAGAAGGCCTTGTCAGTTTCCTCATCTTGATCAGGTGACCTGTAATAGACAGCCACAACAGTGTCTCCCATATTAGACTGCCCCTTAATTCCTACCCACAAGCTCTCAATTCTGTCTGTCATCTGCCCCTGGGCAGAGCTCAATACATTCTAGTTGCTTTCTCACATAAAGAGCAATTCCACCACTATGTCTGATTGGCCTGTCTTTTCTAAAAAGGACATAGCCATCCATGACAGCACTCCAGTCATATGAGCTTTCCCACTATGTCTCTGTAATTTCAATCAGATCATAGACATTCAACTGCACCCAGATTTCTAATTCCTCCTGTTTATTCCCCATGCTGCATGCATTGGTATACAGGCATTTCAGAGAGGGAGTTGAACACACAGCTTTCATCCTAGAAGGGTGGAAGGCCTTCTGATTATCATCATGGCAGGGAGCAGAGGAACCTTTGTTCTTGCTCTGACTGGCCAAGCTTATTCCCCAGCTGGATGTAATGGCTTCAGTAATTGATTTCACCCTTAATATTGACATGCCATGCCTAAGTTCATCTCTAGTGAGCCTGGATTTATTCCCTTCCCCTTTCAAACCTAGTTTTGAACATCCTTTCCAGTTGTCTAGAATCTCTGAAACTTCTATTGTAGATGAGTCTGTGTGCCTACTATTTAACACACACCAGGCACTGCAGTGAGTCTGTGGAGAGAGGAAACCTCTGGAACAGGAAAACTTGACAACACAGGAAAAAAACACAGGCACCAATTACAGGGGTTGAAAATCTTTCTGGTGAGACTTCAGCATCTCTGGAATATGATCCACACTCTGTTTATGTCTTTGGTACAAACAGTCCAAGCAACTGTCAAGCTGACCTTCTGACTGTAGCTCTGCACTTAAGGCCTGTGGCTCCTCAGCTGATCAGTAGCTCCCAAATGCCATGATGGCCACATGGTTCCTTGAGCCTTGCAGGGGGCTGAAGCCATCCTGATATTAGTTCTTCCAGATGAATAGGCTTGGCGGAGTACTGAGGAAGTTGGGAGACAAAGTACTTGTTTTCTAATACACTGTGAACTTGCTCACTTTCAGTCTCTGACAGAATAGGCTGCCCTTGCCCAAAGAACAGTTCAAGCACTATGTTCCTGGCATCTCTTTGTTTATTAATACATTTACTGAACCTTGAAAGCACCTTGCACTGAGAAAGACTATCCTGATCCTCCATTCAGAAGCAGACAGGAAGAGTACAACTATGGCTAGGAAGAACTAACTGGTTTACCGGGACAGAGTTTGAGAGTCAGTTTTCTGTTCAGGAAAACTGCACTTCTGTAAGGATTACAGCACTCGATTTCATGGCAACAAAGTGATAAGACACTTTGTTATAGTTTTTGACTAATTCTGGTATGTGATGATCAAGGCCTTTAGTGGTCTTGAAATACACAGGTGCAGAGGCTGTGGGAAGCAGAAACCCAGGGCAGTTGACCCCCAAGCTGATCCCAGGCTGTCAATTAGTATTAATCCATACCATAAACATCACATTCACTATAAATTGGGGAGTTTGGTGGGACTGGCCCTCCTTTTTCTTCCATGGCTGTCATCTCAAGAGGGACTTGCCTACCATCCTATCCCTGAGGCCTACTCCCCCACTATATTGTCTGAGTAGAACTCTGTGTACTTTATATTAATACTGTTATTAATATTAGTTTTTACTATTATTTTATTAAATCTGTTTCTATTTCAACCCATAGATCTCCTTTCCTTTTCTGGATTCCCCTCCCCGAGTGGGGAAGAGTCATTGGGTGATAGAGCAACTGTATAAACCACAACAACCAGTATGAAACTATTCTGACAGTGCTGTCTTGGTTTGGCTTCCTTATTCTGCAGCAGCGGTGCCACCAGCTGGCAAGAGCTGAGATCCCAAGTCACAAAGATAAGAAACAAAATGTACCTAAGACGGAAAGTGATGACAGCCAAGCAAACTTGCATCAGCTAGGCTGGGAGTTGGAGGCAGGCAGAAGATTAAGTATTGAAAGGAATAATGTGCACTGCCACTGTTTTTGTAGTGTACAATAAAAGCACAGTCAATAGCAGCATAGACCTGCTGCAGGCTGCAGGCTGCAGGCTCCAGGCCAAGTAGTGCAGTGGATCTTGTCTTGGCTCTACAGCCAGAAATGACAATGGTGAGAAAGCACTGAGGGAACCTGGACTGTTCAGTATAAGAAGAGAAGACTGTGGCCATGAAACAGTTAAAAATTTACAAAAATTTACAAAAAATTACACTCATTTTTAAAAAGGGTAGATAGGAGGATCTGTCAGCCTCACCTCTGTGCCTGGGAAGGTCATGGAACAGATCCTCCTAGAAGCTGTGCTGAGGCACCTGGAGGACAGGGGGGCCAGCATGGCTTTACTAGGGGCAAGTCCTGCCTGACCAACCTAGTGGCTTTCTGCAATGGAGTGACTACATCAGTAGACAAGGGAAGAGCTATGGATGTCATCTACCTGGACTTCTGCGAGGCCTTTGATACGATACCCCACAACATCCTTCTCTCTGTGTTGGAGAAGTATGGATTTGATGGGTGGACTGTTCAGCGGATAAGGAATTGGCTGGATGGTCGCATCCAGAGGGTTGTGGTCAATGCCTCGATGTTCAGATGGAAGACGGTGACAAGTGGTGTCCCTCAAGGGTCTGTACTGAGATCAGTGCTGTTTAATATCTTCATTAATGATACTGACAGAGGGATTGAGTGCACCCTCAGCAAGCTTGCTGATGATACCAAGCTGGGTGATGAGGTTAATGTGCCAGAGGGAAGGGATGCCATCCAGAGGGACCTGGACAGGCTGGAGAAGTGGGGCCAAGTGAACCTCATGAGGTTCAACAAAGCCAACTGCAATGTCCTGCACCTGGGTAGGGGCAATCCTCATTATCAATACAGGTTGGGGGATGATGTGATCTCAGCAAGCTTGCTGATGATACCAAGCTGGGTGATGAGGTTAATGTGCCAGAGGGAAGGGATGCCATCCAGAGGGACCTGGACAGGCTGGAGAAGTGGGGCCAAGTGAACCTCATGAGGTTCAACAAAGCCAACTGCAATGTCCTGCACCTGGGTAGGGGCAATCCTCATTATCAATACAGGTTGGGGGATGATGTGATAGAGAACAGTCCTGAGGAAAAGGACCTGGGGGTACTGGTGGACTTAAAGCTGGACACGAGCCACTAATTCACATCTGCAGCCCAGAAGGCCAACCGCATTCTGGGCTGCATCAAAAGAAGCATGGCCTGCAGATCAAGAAGGTTGATTCTGCCCCTCTGCTCTGCTCTGGTTTGACCTCACCTGGAGTAGTGTCCAGCTCTGGAGCCCTCAACACAAGAAGGGCATGAAACTGTTGGAGCAGGTCCAGAGGAGGGCCACAAAGATGATCAGGGGCTAGAGCACCTCTCCTGTGAGGACAGGTTGAAAGAGTTGGGGTTTTTCAGCCTGGAGAAGAGAAGGCTGCGGGGAACCCTGATAGCAGCGTTTCAGTACCTGAAGGGGGCTTACGAGAAAGCTAGGGAGGGACTTTTTACAAGGGCGTGTAGCAATAGGACGAAGGGGCAATGGTTTTAAACCTGTGGTGCATGTGAGGAATGTGTTGGGGAAAAACCATCTGGGTTACTCCTGCTTCAGGGTATGTTAGAAAAAGAAATATTGTTGGGTGCTAGATTTTGCCCAATAAGGACCAGAGGCAAGATACCCAAAACCTCATTTCTCATGAAAGTTAGTTCTGCAGTCGATGATTAAAACATAGAACACTGCTATCCTTGTATAACACATGGAAACACCAGCACAAACTGGTATTGTACTTAAAAGAGTAGGCTAAGGGTGTAACTACCAAAGAGTTCTGAGAAACCAAATCCATAAAAGGAAATATCTAAATATGGGGAAGAGGCGAGTAAAGGAGAGTACTAAGAGAGAAAAACAGAGGCAGGAAACTTAGTAGGCTAATTAGAAGCATTGGATGGGCTGTAAACCTTAAAGTACCCAGCCAATTGGGGAAATAAGAGAGGGACAATCCAGTCAGGAGTTAGGAACAAAAAGCATGCTAAGCATGTATCCGAGTGTGCCTACTTGGTGGGTCACCCATCCATGCATGAATGTGAATAAAACATGCTTCATTAAGGAGTCTATCTGAGCCTGTTTCCATTGGCTATGAGAACATTTCTCACAGGTAAAAGCAAACCCATCCATGGGATTGCTTTTGCCCAGGGACCTAGGTGTGTTGGAGGTTTTATAAGTGAAAATGGACATGATTATATAGAATTGTGTAATTTAGAATGACCACCTGAAAATGACATCGGGGATAAAGATGCGACCTCTGGGGCTATTTTGGCTGTCCTTGTACGGAGAACAGATTGAGAACAAGTAAAACGGAGTATATAGTTGTGTAAAACCCATAAGGCACCAGAAAGAAAAACACTCCCTCAGAAGCGAGATAATACCGGTCCTGTGGTTTGAGCAAGAGCCAAGAAATAACTAAGTCTACGCAAGAAGAAAAAATTAACAAAGGTTACGAAGAGAACATCCCCTGCGACCCCCCCACGACCACCAGCAAGGGACACTGCTCAAGTGCGGATGGGAGGAGAGCTAATTATAATATGAAGCAGGGATAGGTCATGCATATGTATAAGCGTATTGCGAAATCCCATGAATATGTATTAAAGAAATATAAACCCCAAAAGAGACCTGTATGGCGTGCGGCTTAAGGGATCAAAACAGGATCAGGACATTCTGTCCCCACGCACCCAGCGCTGTTTGCTTGCCTTTACTCACTTAATAAACTGTAAACTTTAATTGGAATCCTGTTTGAGCCTAAATCATTTATCACAAGAAGAACCCGGAACTAAATGAAGCGGAAGAGGATGTGGGCGGTGACACGTGTATAAGATAGTAACCAATCATGTATTAGCTTAAACAATATGGACATGTATATGTAAACAATAGAAATGCTTATGTAGGATGACTAAGGGATTTTGGACTATAAAAGTGCAGCTTCTGATAAAATAAAAGTCTTCGATTTTAACTCTTATAGAGTCGTCTCGGAGTCCTGTGGTCGTCTTGCATAGGTGTACCTGGTGGGTGATGCAGGAAGATGGGGAAGTTCGATGTGTGCCTCAAGGAGATTTGATTCTGGGTGATAATAGCCAATAATTTGAACTGTATGATGCTAGTCTTTATATGATACTGCTTACCATCACTTCTCTAGTTATGCATTAGTGATCAGCATTTACACCAGACCATGAACATGGACCACATCGGATACACCGACTGTGAGCTCCAGATGCACAACACATGGTCCTACTGTGCCCAACTTCACCCATCCATCACACCAGTCCTGACTTGCCAACCGAGTAACTTCCACACCACACCTCCTATCCTGAAAGGCTGTCATGACACATGCAACTCACTGTTTCTGAGCTCAATGAACTCGTTAGACAGATGGCCCACAGACTAAGGAAATGATATCTGGGTGTATATATGTACATATTTAAACAAAAAATTAATATTGACTTGGTTTGACGTAAATGGTATAGAATAAGGGGTGGAATACTGTCCTGGTTTAGTGGGACAGAATTTTAGAGTCAGTTTTCTTTTGATGAAAACTGCAGTTTTTTAAGGACAGTGCTCAAAGCACAACTTGGTGTGGATCTAACATTCACACCCATCATTCCCCAATCGAGACAGATCTTACTCTTAGCCTCACTGTTTCCATTGTGGATTCCAACTGAATATGTTACATTAAAGGAAGGGTTTCATAAGGTGAGGATTACACAGGCAGCTTTAGCTGCTACTCCTGACAGCTGCTGACACATCTGGGATCAGGAAGAGCCAAGTTTCAAGTACTTTAGGAAAGTATCTTTTGCTGTGCAAAGGTCCCTTTCAACATTACGTTGAAATCAGTAGGTGAACCAACAATACTGGCTAATGTGAGTTTGACATATGGCTAAAACCAAAGATTATCTGGGTGCAACCAGACTTCATGAAACACACGGAGCAGATGCTAGGCTATGGGGAAGCGAGTCATGCTGGGCAACCCCAGGCATACCTTGTACATAAAAGCTGCATGTCATTCTGCTTGACATTTGTCAAGTTCTTCTCAGCACATCTTGCCATCTCTCTCAACATTAGTATTGGGTCCAAAACCACTCCATTAAGCCAGAGAACTGGTTTTGTCACTAGCCAGCAACTGCTTCTTAGAAGCAAACAAAACATTATGGCTTCAAAGACAGAGGAAAAAGCAGGTGAAACAGTGCCAAGCCTGCCATCTCAAGAAGTCTGTCAAGGGAAAAGCCACAAGACCACCTAGTACAATTGCATGTCAGCTACAAGAGTTGAATGGGCTTTTTTAGTCCCAGTGTCACAGGAGGAGAAGACCAGACTGCAGGCTGGTTACTGGTGTTGCCACTATGCTTCTGGGCCTAAACTGTAAAGTCATCACACAGTGAAGTAAAGGTCTGGTTACCTTTGTTACTGCTCTTTTAGAAATTTAAAGGACTTCTGAGAGCTTAAAATAGTCAGATGGAAGCATCTAGTAAGTTATTAACAAATTTAGCTACTTCAGCTTAATTAGCACAAGACTTCATACTATTACGAATGAATCAAATCTTTAACAGCAACCTTAGCACTAGCCAGAGCCAGGTACGTGCATTAACTTTTCCAGTTAATCCTAGCCCTTTAGGAGAAAGTTAATATTTCAGTGTAACCCTTCGCAAATGAGCGAGACTGCTAGCTAGAGAAAGTTGCTAGCTTCAACAACAAAATACCCCACTTATTCTGTTCTTTTGGTTAAGTTGTATGAAAAAACAGTGGAATATCCTGCATATTTAAAATGTATATCTGGAACCCAGAGAAGAATAAGCTAATTAAAATGCTGCTATATTTGCTGCAGTGATACTTCAATATGTAACAAGCTGACTCAAAGTACTTTAATATTATTAATACCTAAGACTTGCTCCAGTTATGGATTTGGAGAGCTAGACAAACACTCCCAAAATGCTGCCAAGAGAGTAAAACAGCTTTTGCCATTAATCAGAATATCCCCTTTTTAATAAAAAAAACAAAAACAGAATCTGTAAAATTTCAAGCTTTTTCTTCTTATGCTCTTTGACCGAGAGAAGTATACAGGTAGCTGATCTTATATTATCTAGAAACAAATTTAACTCTGTTGACCATACCAGGACCTATCCTCAATTCTGACATAAGAACTCAAACTATTTTATTGCAGAAAGCAAAATGTATTCTTTTGATAAATATTAACTGGATTTTAATGCGTTTAAACACACTACAGCAGTTAAATTACTCCACTTAAAAATCCATTTTCAAGAGAGCTATACAAACCGTTACCTTTTTCTTGTTACAGCTCAGAAGAGAAATGGTACTATTTATTGATATTTTGGAGTTTGGTTAGCAATTTGGTGAAATATGAATGCTTATGGAATTACTTTAACAAAGCAGACAAAAACATCTAGCAAGAAATCAAGTTGGACAAAAGTTTTAAAATGGAAAAATAAAATCAGCTAGCAGGTCAGACATCACTCGCTATTTCATATATTTGAACTCCGCCAAAATACGCGTCTATTGCACCATACAAGACTAATGGGACCAGCGTTAGACCACTATAGATTAGTCAATTTTTCCTCTTATACTAGGGTCACATGCACTACCCATTCTCACCACACATTTAACATTTTCCCAGCAAAACTGAGTACAGTACTGACAGAAAAATACAGCCCCATTAAATTAACTGTTCCACCTACAAACAACTCTGCCTGCCCTGCAGCAAGCAGTCTAAAACCTTGAACTTGGCACGGGAAGCACTGCTTCAAATCCTGATTGCATCCTCAGTCCAAGAAGTTTAAATACACATAAGTCCACCAACAGCCTTCTCCCACTCCCTACAGGATCTCTTCCATAACGTGGTTAAAACTGCTGAACTTTTGCAGCCATCTGACATCCCCGTTTTTCACTAACACACCTCATTTTTCTCAATTAAAAGAGCCACATTCTGAGAATATAAGTTCCCTGAAAATTCACTCAATTTAGAATCCACCAATTGTGGAATGGTTTTGGGTTGGAAGGTACCATTAAAGGTCATCTAGTCCAAGCCCTCTGCCACAAGCAGGGACATCTTTCACTAGATCAGGTTGCCTAAAGCCCCATCCAACCTGGCTTTGACCAGCTCCAATGATGGGGCATCCACAACTTCCCTGAGCAGCCTGTGCCAGTGTCTCACCACCCTCACAGTAAAAAAATTCCTTCCTTATATCCAATCTAAATCTACCCTCTTTTAGTTTAATCTCCGAGTGTTGCCTGTTTTCCAGGAAACACCCCTATTCACCATAAGTTACTCTTTCACCAAATATACACTTTGAGATACGTGAAAGCGGAAGTTCTAAAAATTTCCTATTATTGAAACGCCTAAGAACTGATCAAAGCATATCTGGAAAAGCGTGCTCACCAAAATACCTTTCTGCGAAATGACAACATAAAACTCAAACCATCTCAAACCTTCCCGATTTTCAAAACATACCTCATAAGCTTGGTTTGCCTTTGTCTTGACAGTGCTAATGCAAGAAATGTGAATTCCATCTTCAGTGCTACAGATGTGACATTTTTCACACACTTACTTGACCTTTTTGAGTTTTTATGTATCTTCTCCCACTCATCAACATATCACTGATACAGTTTCAGCTTTCCATGCTACCTCATTTTGTCCTTAGTTCATGTGTCACTTCAACTAAGCCAATAAGTATCTGTCTTCATCCAACTCTTCTTATTAAGACTGAGACAAGAAAATAAGCATATACAGAAATACACATCTGAAAAGACCCCAGGTTTTGCTGCACTGATGGACAAAAAACTTAGACAAGAAAAACAAACAGAAAAACCCACCCCAAAACTCATCACTGTTCAAGGTAAACACTTGCTTCATCTATTTTCATATATTCACTGAGCTGAGGTCTCAGCAGAGACACACTCCTTTCCAGGTTAACTCAACAGAACAAAGGAATCAAATTGAAATATTAAAAAGTTAATCAAGCTAATAAAAATATGGTCCCATTGCAGTAATGCCTAAATAAGAACCAATGTTGTTTCATCTCCAGATATAGTAACAGTGAAGCCTGCTTTCAAGTTTTTCTACCCAAACAGGACTGAATGACTGTATTAAAAAGATGACCTAGACTGGAAATACTATCAGTATTTAATTCAGTGGAATTAAATTCCACTACCAGAAGTCATATTTTAAAATGAGCAAGTTCTACTTGTTTTAATTAAACATGGGACTGGTACATAATGGAGCATAAAGAGCAGGAAACAGTTTTAAAGTGAATACTAACACCTTAATTATATCTTGAAAAGGCTTGTTAACTTTAGAGAATACTAGAGCTGGTAGCAAATATTAAGTTCTGCTCTTTAAAAAATACATAAGAGCAGAAGTATCATTACCCGCTGTCAAAAAATATATTCTGCAGCAGACACCTGAACAGGCTCAGTGAAGTAGTGGCACCTACACCAAGTATGCTTCTGAAATAGAATTCATTGGGAACACAGGAAGTTGTCTTGAGCGAGTGTGTCTTATGTAGAGAAGTAGAAATTTATCTTTGTGCAGAAAAGTCAAACTGAGGTTGCCCTCAGCTATAGTGGATATATTTTAAAAACAAACAAACAAAACAGAATATGATGTGTAAATAAGCTGTGCTGTATATTAGAAAACTTCAGTGACCTACACTACCTGAAGGCAGCACACTAGTCCTGAGCAGAAACATCTTCCTTGCAATCTCTTGATTTTGAGTTCTCAAAAAGCAAAGCCCCCGCTATTTAGGGCTGCTTAAATGGAAATATTATTCAGCCTGTAGTCCAACAATGAATTGAAAAGTTCAGGAACTGAAGCCACAAGCAACAGAGAAAAAAAAACAAAGAAAGTCAGTACATCTGTTAAACAAGGTTCATTCTATGTGTGCAACTGCCACAGCTGAGGTTACTAGCAGTGAACATACAAACACTCAGACAATCCTCACACTCGGAAGGAAACAGAGCAACTACCCAGTCATTGAGATATAACTTATTACAAATGTACAGAGCAAAATTCAGAAACTCACAAGGTACTAGCAGCGACAGACAGACAGACACACACATGTCTCCCAATGATAAGAGCATATGAAGACTGAACTAGAGTTCCATGCTCAAGTGGAAGGGAAAATGGAGAAGAAACCATAGCCACGGAAAGACACTGCTTTCAGATGAAATCTAGAAGGCTACAGTATATTCATACTGCCAGGAATTGAATACCCTTACACTTTTCATTCATTACCTTTCCCCTAAGCAGAAACTAGTTTTGCCAAAATTCCCTTACACTCTCAGTACTACCCATTTCTTATATAGGACTTCAAAATAGTTTAAGGCATTTAACCAGCAGTAAAACTATCCCTCTTTTGCAGGTTTGGGGAGCAGGGCATAAAGCTGAAGCAGTTTTCTCACTCATCCAGCTCAGTCAGCATACAAAAAGCCAGAACAGAACTTGTATTGCCTGAATCCCAAATCCACAGCTACCCCAAGAATCTCACTAAATTCTCTAAAATTTGGACCAATATCTTTGTCTCCACAATTTTCCTTGTTAAATCACTCCTATTTAGCTTTTCATCTTACTATAAAAGCCTTAAAGATGTTCTTCTAGATTGATAATACAAAATTGAATTTAGTCCAAACTTTATTTCTAAGTTACTACTTCAAATTCATTTAAGTCCGCAACTTTGTTACGCATTATATATCCAGTCTCGCTCAGTAGTATAAACTTTTTTCCTGCATATTAGAAATTTCTTCAGCAGCTACAGTAATGAATGAGACCCCTGAAACACTTAAAGCAATTAATAACTAAACAGAAACAGCTCATTTTATATGCTAAAGCAGCCTTCAGACACACAGCTTTATTTCCTCTAGATATTTTGACAGATCTGACTCAGCTTCAGCAATCTAGCCTTACTTCTATTTTATAACTAGACCCAAGTAGGTTGCTGGATGAGATTGTCCCACAACCATCCAACAGTCATACCCACAGCTTTTCCTCTCCAAACATCTAACAGAAAGGCAACAATATGGGACTGCTAAGAGCACAGAGATTTACATTATAACAAAGCAGCAAGATTTTTTTAAATTTTTTTTTTATTTTTTAAGGAAAGTGGAAAGAGTATGGTTTGACCATTCCTCAACTGAGATATCATATTTTCTTCTGTAACCTGAGATTCAGTCCCAGCCTGCCTCTTTTATAAACCGTATGTCTGATTCAATCCAGCTGACTTTAGCAAATAAATCCAGTGCTGCTCAACGACAAAGCAGGAGCATCATATTTACATTCCCACAATAACATCAAATTACAGAACAAGAAGACTTGCAATAAAATGGATACATAACTTCTCTCTTT
>NW_010167098.1:13130-14705 GCF_000695765.1 Mesitornis unicolor
TTGGGAGAGAAGATCTTTACATTACTCAGAAGAATCAATTTATCTGGAGTATGGCTAGATCCCTGCACTAAATACTGGTATATTTCAAGTGTTCTTCTCCTTGGGAGAAAGAAGGCAGAGAGGTAAAAGGCAGAACTTCTTCATCAGTCCAATTTCATAACACATACAGAATATCCCAAGAGCAGGCAGACCTTCAAAACCATATACTACTTGCATATACAATACGGAAGCTCAGGTATAAAAAGGATAAATTTATCATGCCACACAAACAGACGTGGCGCAGCCATTCTGTCAATCAAATGTGTCTTTCTGGAGTCCACCCCCAGCTCCAAAAGCAGCTTAGACCACCTAGTCATTCATGCCACATTCAATTTCTTCACCTTTGTCTACCTTCATTTATCTTGCATCTCACAATATGCTCATGGATTCTTTAAGCTGTATTTATTAAGGCTTTTCCAGTTGAAGATCTTTATGTAGAAGAGATTACAGAACATAACAGTATTACATTTATGTCCACACTTGAATTTGCTAGCTTTCCCTTTGCATACAAGTTAAGAAAAAAAATCAATAGTGTTAGTTAAAAGCAACAAGCTTTTTACCACCTTTACTTGTATTTTCTTTGCAAAGAAGTTACATTACTAAGCACAGGCAGTCAGTGGTCTAGGAATACATTATGAGCTTTTTACCAGCTATCAAAAGATTTTCAGGTAAATCAACAGAAATAATGTATTAGACCTCCTTCTACAAACAAGAAGGAAGCCTGTAACTTTGGTTCTAAAAGCCACCCTCTGCTAAGACACTAATTGAAATCTAAAACAGTAACACCAATATTTCACTGATTAAAACTTGATAAATAATTTTCTTACCTAAACATTTTCTTTAAATTATTCCTCAATAGTATCTAGAAGACTATACTTCAAATAGTTATATGCTTAGTTGTAAAAGTAATTGCAGGTACAGAGCCCTGACAGCCAATGACCACTGATAGAATTACAGCTTGATTAACAAATCTAGGTTTATAAGGAACTCAAAAATCTCAGAGGCATGCAATATAGAAATCTGCCCCCCAAAATCTTTATGGTTCACTACCCCCTCAAATGCAAAATTATTTTATACTACTATAATTTTTCCATCCATTTTTGTTTGCAAAACTCCAACTCACACCTGATTTAGGGCATACATTAACTTGCTCCCTCTCTTCCCAATAAAGAGTCTAAAGGTACTTTCTGAAAAGCACAATAAAACCCTTTCTTTTTATACCGTTATGAACACAGCAAACAAAATGAAACTCAATCTTTCAGCTTTTTTCTACAAAGAAGTCAAATAGACTGGTAACAAACGGCTTGTGGTGACCTAATACTTAATTAAAAGATTAAGAACATTATGTCCATTTCACAGGTGTGGGACCTTCAGCCCTTTTCCTTCCACTACTTCTCAATACCACAGAGAATAAACAGTGACTAAATACAGATTAGAGGTGATACAGTCTGATGTCTAAGGGGTATGGGCATAAAGCTTTTCTATCCTTTTTCGCCACACAATTTTAGTCCAGATTATTAATGGTGTTTTTATTCA
>NW_010167098.1:14749-17088 GCF_000695765.1 Mesitornis unicolor
TATACATTACTGTGCAAGGATATCGCATGATGGTATCAGTCATTAGGGTGGAACCCAGTGTGGCTTTGCTGTATCAGAAAAGGAAATACATATGCTTTAACAATTACTTTGCAGTGTTTATAAACTAGAAATCTAGTTTTATTTTAGAGTTCAGAATTGATTAAGCAAATTGACTTGAACACATAAGCATATCTCTATGTTTAGATTAAACACAGTGCTAATACTTTACATAGAACAACTGGTAATATGCATACTCTTAGAAATCCAAACTCAGGGAATAAATCTCACCAGTCATTTCAGTCATGGCTTCCTCTGCTGCTAGCCTAGAGATGTCAAATGGTGCAAGCACAAACATACATTAGAAAAGGGCTTAAAGCAAATCTTTCACATAATCTAACAGATAGTTATAATGAATGCTGATATCCAGCAACATAGACCAAACTAACTAGGAGCTCACAAGTCTCTATTACTAGTTTCCATGATAAGCTACTTATCTATTGGTAGTTGGTAAGTATATTTATATCCAGCTGAAGAACTGACTACTTCTTGGATAGGACTCATGTTCTTCTAATTACCCCACTTAAAATGTTACTCTGGTGTAATAGTTTCTGACACAAAATGCAGCTGAGAAAATACAAGCTCAGAATTTCCATTTGAGCTTAGTTCGTTAGAAACTGTAATACTACTAATGCAGCATGGTATTTTGAATCAATCTGCTTTCCCTTCTAAAAAAGATTTAAACTTAAGTCAAAGAAATGGTACTCTGTTCCCCCTTTGATGTACTTCTGTGTTTCAAGTACATTGCAAGCTTAAAGGATTCTGAAAAGATCTTGGAGCCTTTCAAAGAGGAGGAAAAAAAATAAAACACAATCAAGTCTAGACATACAAGCTGTTCTTTTAAAATTTCCCAACCACAGGAAAGACAGTATTTCTTAACATTTAAGAAAATGCCTTCCCCATGCAAGCAAAGATTTGGAATAAATCTGATCATTTAAGAGAGGAGGAAAACCCTAATGCTCAGTTTCTCTTAGGAGACCTCAATACAAGACTACACTGACTGCAAGATCATTAGGGACACAGAACATGACCTTATTCAATCCAAGTCAGAGGGTCAGTCAAAGCATTAAGCAATGCACTTGCATACCAGAGAGGATTGCCTACCTAGGTAGTTAACACAGAAAAACTGAGTTCAAGCTTGTATTGATCAACTGCAATTCCAATGCTCAATTGTAAAGTGGTATATGCTGTAAGATCAATAGCATTGCATTCCTAGTTATCAGAGCAAGCAGACACAATACAGGGAAGAGAAACCAACCTTTGACACATCCTAGAAGACCTACTGTTTCAAACAAGCAAGCTATTTATAATTTGAAAGCAACCCTTTGCCTTTTCTCCAAACAATAGTTTTCAAAAACATCTTCCAAATCTTTTCAGTTACAGCTCCACTAGACCTTTACACTGACATTGATCAGGATTGCACTGATCAATTTTAAATATATAGTAATGCCTTTAGGTAGAGATCCTTTTAAAGTGACAGCTGAAGCTCTGGAATTCATGATTGAAAAGACTGGGAATGATTACTTTAGAAACAAAAGAAGAAGAGAAGGCTGGATAGAAGTTCTGTCTAATAAGTAAAACTAATTTTCTTACAGATCAATTTATCAAAATATTAAACTCAGCACCAACTATAAAATACAGGAACAGGCTGATGTCAAAAACTTACAATATAAAAACTGGACACTGACAACAATATTGAATGTCCTGAATTATCAATCCCTAAAGTTTGTGGAAGCAACACGAAACCATAGGCTTATACAATTAAAAAGGAGGATGAGTAAGGTGATGCCTTCTATGGCATTATAGTGTTTTTGCCACCAGCAAAAGCCAAAACAGCTCTGGCTACCCATGTGATAGAATTAGATGAGATGGTCTGCTGGATTGGTCCAGAAACCTGACTCATATTCTGTTAGAGATTTTTGTCTCTAGGATAAGTACTGGGCATTGCAAAACACCATATAAACAATGAAGATGGAGCTCTTCTACATGTTTTTGATGATTTTTCATCAAGATTTCTCTATCTATCAACATAAACCATACAGTAAGTCTCCCAGCTGATCAGTATACTCTTAGAATATTCTGAAAACTGAAGTTCAATTCATTAAGAGAGAAACTAACATTTATTCATTCACATATCTTAAACCTGATATTTCCTTGGATTTTCCCTTTGAAGTTTCAGGTACCTTTGTTTGAGTTTACACTAGGCTTATGCAGAGTGATCTTAGTAGGAGCAACTTTTTCCCCTGACTTCTTTGTTCCACAGTGCACTCACGGGGGGGGGG
>NW_010167098.1:17111-21739 GCF_000695765.1 Mesitornis unicolor
GGGGGGGGGGGGGGAAGTATCAAACTTGCAGGCCAAATCCAGCCGGTGAGACAATAAACATGCAATCACTTTCAGTTTTATTTCTGAGACTAAAACCACCACCTTGCAAAAGCTAAGCTTAAAGATTACACGTTTTCTCTCCCCCTATCCTTAGAATTAAGGTTTTTGCCTAAAAGGTTTAAGTCACCGAAATGCAATGGTGATCTAAAGCATCACTGCCACTTTTGAATCGCAGCTCTGCATGTACAGAAAATTGAAGACATTAAATAGCAGCACTACCATGGTCCTGCAACTCTGCTATGCTGCTACCACACATACCATCTCAGCCCCCTTTCTTTCCCCACGGCTACTAGAATGCTACACGCATAGCTCTGTTCTGCATGGAGAAAAGGAGGCGGCAGCGGCCAAAAGCTCCCCCCTTCCCCCTTCCCTGAAAAGTTATTCCCCCCCCCTCAAGTTCCCACAAAAGCCTCTTAACCCCCTAACAGGCTGTGAAATGCAGTTTGCTTTCTATCAGTAGCACAGCCACTGAAGTTACATCATCAGTCACAACTTTGTTGTTCCTTAATTTGCCAATATTCACTTGTCATTTAGGAATATCCACCTCAAAGTGCTTAAATTCAACATGAATACATTTTTACTGAGTCCAGGATGGCAGCTATATTAGTTGCACAGCCAAGTGCCAGAGACCACCTTCTTATCTCTATTCTAATGAGACAGCATCAACATCATAAGATTTCTATATTTTTTTTGTTTTTGGAATTTTTAAGTGATGTGGGGAATAAAAACAGTTGTTTACTCATTTAATTAAAAAAATAACACACAATCCTAAGTTTCCCTTTAAAACGACAGATCTTGAGCTATTAAAACTCAGAAAGACAGTTCTTGAATTATATAAATAGCTTCATAAAAGTGTTAAATGTTTTACTTCTAGTAAACACTGAGCTAAACAGAACACAAGGCATTATCAGAAAGTTACAAACTACAAAACTGAAATATTCTTACACTAGTGTATATGCCCATGGTATGTCTGCATCTCAAAAACAGAGAAAGATTGGATGCTCTTCACCATTCAAAAGCAGAACTGTTAAAGAAAGTTAACTGAAAAAGATCCGGTAATAAGCATAAACAGAGATGTGTAGGGCTATAACCCATAAGTAAACAAGATTTTGGCTCTTCAGCCTACAAGAGGACACAACTAAAGAGTGAATACAGTAGAAATCTAAAGTCACAAGTGGCATAGGGAAGATGAGAACTACGGTTTTCACAACACAAGAGCCAGAAATTAACAAATTACCTGAAGGCAGGCTTGACACACACTCACCCGCAAAACAAAAGCAGACGTTTCAGTTATTCACAGAAGATTTAATTACTGTGGGGAGGAACTTGCTTCCAAATGGACATTAACCATTTACTCATATTTCAACAGCAATCAGCTCTTAGAAGGTAAATTCATCAAGGGTTATTAAGCAGAAAGGTATTCCCTTGATTCAGGCAGTCCCTAAAACTACCAGAAAACAGAAGAGTGTAGGGAGAGGAGTTTAACCCTATGTCTGACCTCCCTCTGTTCTCCAGGTCTAGCCCAAGACAGAGTGCCAGAACTCCATCCCTCTGAACTAACTGTGCAGGTTCTCACCTCCATTAAACGGTACCTTCAAAAACAGTAACGAGATGCCGTGAAGGCAGAGCCCACAGGCCCACCCCCTTCCACGGCCGGGGGAGCTGCTCCCCCAATCTGCGAACATCCCCTGAAGGGCCAGTGGTCCTGCATCCACACCACCGGCACTTCACGTCTACTGAATCACGACAGGGGCATAGAGGGTCCCCCGCCCCGGACGGGTAGAAGCGGCGGCAAAGTTTGGCTCAGCAGGAGGAACAAAAGGACCAGCTGCATCCCCTTGCTCGGGCCCCATTATAAGGGAGACCAGCACCTCTACCGGCCCGCTCATTACCTGTGTGGCGCTTGGCGGCTCTAGCTGTCCTCGCGGTCGCTGCCAACTCCTACAAGATCCGTACCACATCATCACCTCCAACCGGGTAACGCCATTTTGCCTACTTGCCCTCCATCTCACCTCCCTGATGACGCGCTGACGTCACGCCGCAAGATCACCTGCCCTCGCCAGCCCAATCGGGAGATGCTCATAATGACGTCACCTCAGCAAGGCGAGAGGAGTCTCGTCTTATTCTGTAAGCGGTAAGGTGGAGCGGAGGTGGTGTTTGGGTCTTTTTTAGAATCTCTTGCCCTTCTCCTGCCTGGGAGCTGGATGAAGGTGGTAAGCTGGGCCTAGAGGAAGCATTTTGCCTCATAGGCCTCAGTATCTTCCCTCAGCAGCTATGGCCATCTTGCTGCCTGCCCTTGTCCTCTTACATGCTCAGCATGGCTGAGGAGGCACTCCTGCTGGGATGCATCAGAGCATGGTGCTTACCCCTAAGAGCAGCTTTGGCAATGGGTTTTCATTTTTTTGAGAGAGCCTTGATCTAAAATAGAGGGGATTTGTCCAAAATGCAGGTGGCAGTTGTGTGTATGTGATGAAGGAAGTGGAGAGGGGGATTATAACTGTAAACAGACAAACTAGAATTATCCTTTGGGCTTTTTATCCACAAGGAAAGCCTGTGAGGTTCTTTTATAGTTTGCTGGGGTTTTTTTTCTATTTGGTTTTTCACAGTACCCTTCTCTTTTGAGGTTTGTTAGATGAAAACATAAAAAAATTGTGTGAAAGAAATGCCTTCTTTTTCAGGAAGTTAGTATGTTTACTGATCTCATGTGACTTGAGGCATCAGAGCACTTCAATTGGTCAGGAACTGGCTTTTTTGCAGTCTGTCTGCACATCACGCATTTCTCTATTTTCTCTTCATTTTTCTTTTCTGTGCAATGTCACTTGCAAAACGGTGATCATTTAGTTTGGGTTACTCTAATTTTTGCCTCTATAAGCATAGAAAAAAGTGCATATGAGTGTCGTGGTTTATACAGTTCTTCTATCACCTGATGAATCTTCCCCACCTGATGAGAAGAATCAGGAAAAGGAGAGTTGTGAGTTGAAATAGAAACAGATTTAATAAAATAATAAGAAAAAAACAGTATTAATATCAGCATGTATAACTCTGTACTTTTATATAGTGGGGGAGTGGGCCTCAGGAGTAGAACAGCAGGAAAGTCCCTCTTGGGATGGTAGCCATCAAAGAAAGGGAGAGAGCCATCCCCAGCAAACTCCTCAATTTATAGTGAGTGACATTAATGGTATAGTATACTTTCTATTGGCCAACTTGGTCATCTGCCTTGGGGTTTCTGCTTCCCCCAGCTTCTTTTAAAGAAAATGTTAGCAGGGCAGGTGCAACACCAAAACTGAAAATAGTCCTTGATCATTACGGCAACCTGCATTCCAGTATGGGCTGAAAACTAAAACAAAATGTCTTATCAGTTTGTTCCCACTGAAAATGAGTGCTGAAGTCTTCTTAGAAATAGTTTTCCTGAATAGAAAACTGATTATAAGATTCTATCCAAGTAAACCAGGACAATGAGCCATGTGGACATAAGGAAAAGCACACATCCCTCTAGTTTTAAAGCAGTATAATTAAATACAAATATTCCATATGCCCTTTAATTCCCCTGCAGTAAGGAAGTTTCTTGGTGGAATAGAATACCTCAAAGTTTGACTAAGCACCTCATTGTATGCTAAGCAATGTGCACTGGACCCTTGTATTCATGTGGAGAAGCCAGGTGATAAAGTCAAGCTGTCTGCTAGTTAAAAGGGTCTCTCTAAGGGAAACACGGGATGAAGTTTCCTTCCACCTGTAGTGGTTTATACAGTTGCTCTATCACCTGATGACTCGCCACCTGGGGAGGGAAGTCAGGAAAAGGCAAAGGAGATCCATGGGTTGAAATAGAAACAGATTTAATAAAATAATAAGAAAAACCAGCATTAACAACAGTATTAATATAAAATACACAGTTACACTCAGCCAATATTGTGGGGGGGTAGGACAAGTCTCTCTCAAGATGTCAGCCATGGAAGGAAGAGGGAAAAAGGAGGTGGAGGAAGCGCTGTCCCCAGCAAACTCCCTAATTTATAGTGAATGTGATGTTTATGGTATGGATTAGTACTAATTGGTCAGCTTGGGGTCAACTACCCTGGGTTTCTGCTTCCCCCCAGCTTCTGCACCTGTTTATCTCAAAACTGCTGAAGACCCTGATCACCACATACCAGTGCTGGCTGAAAACTGTAACAAAGTGTCTTATCACTTTGATCCCATGAAACAGTGTTGTAGTCCTTACAGAACTGTAGTTTTCCTCAACAGAAAACTGGCTCTCAAATCCTGTCCCAGTAAACCAGGACATTTGCAAAGCAAAGCTGGTGCCAGGCATTAGCCCCTCCGGGCTGGCAGTGGAAGGGGAGGAGGTGGTATTTTATGTTTGCAGTCAGGTTTTCCCACAGGAGAGATGCAGAACTTCAGTATAAATTGTGCATGTTACAATCAACAGGAATACTCTCACAGGCTGGCTCTCAGTGGATGATACCAAACCTGCGTATTCTGCTCCTTTGAGCTGCAGTAGTACCCTTCCCATGTGTTCCCAGTGCTGTGGCATCAGCCCGCTTCTTGCTCTCAGGACTGTGATATAACTGCTGCTC
>NW_010167099.1:0-6151 GCF_000695765.1 Mesitornis unicolor
GTAGTGTCCATGGGGTTATTGTGACCAAAGTCCAGGACCCAGCACTTGGCCTGGTTGAAGCTTATCCAATTGGCCTCAGCCCATGGATTCAGCCTATCCAGGTCCCTCTGCAGAGCCTTCCTACCCTCAGGCAGATCAACACTCCCTCCCAACTCAGTGTCATCTGCAAATTTGCTGAGGGAGCACTCAATCCCCTCAGCCAGATCATTGATAAAGATGTTAAACAGGACTGGCCCCAAAACCAAGCCCTGGGGAACAGCTTGTGACTGGCCAAAACTGGATTTAGCTCCATTCTGAAGAGCTTATACCCATCAATGGCAGCACTCCAGTCGTGTGACTCATTCCACCATGTTTCCGTGATAGCTACTACGTCATAGTTATCCCAATGCACAATGGCTTCCATATCCTCTTGCTTATTGCCCATGCTGCGTGCATTGGTATAGACACACTTCAGTCGGGCTAAAGGCCCTGCAACCTTTTCACAGGGAAAAATTCTGCAGCATCCAGCACTGAAGAAGATGTCCAAGAGTCGCTCACACCTACCCAGGCTCCAGCAGCATGATGACATGGGACGCTGGGGGACTCGCTCGTGCATTTGTTACTGCACGTGAGTCCTTATCTGGAAACACCGGGAAACGGCAAAAGGGCTGTCAGCTTCTGCTCACAACGATGCCCTGATGAAACAGAACTGCAAGGGTAACAGCCCTCCTCATCTGTACCACTGCGCTCGAGATCAGAGCTTTTTAATAAAAATCCCAGCATGTGCCTGCATTGCCATGATTCTCTGGCAGCAGAAAGGCTGCCGCTTCACCTGTCTTTAAATATACCTACACGATCCCATGCTCAGGTTCCTGCTCTTTGACAACCTAGGCTCTAGATCTCTTGTCATTTGAGGGTTTTTTTTTCAGTGCATCTCAGCAGCATTTGCATATGTGAACAGATAAACACTAATTATAAATTCTACTGGATGCCTAATTGGTATGACTTGCTTGTGTACTCTCATTACACTGGGGATAACATTTGAGTTCAGTGGAAAGAAAAAACGAGAAAAGTCTTCTAGGTCAGGAATTTGTCACGCACTGTTGAGTTTATTTGCCTTCACTGAGAGCATAGGGGGAGCATTCTCACACCACCCAGGAGTTTTACCCTGCAAATGTTTTTGCTAATTGCAGGGATCTGAAATTTTACCAGCACCCTTTGTATCCACTCTTGCCTTGTGATGGCTTTTCCATTGCAGAAAAGACTGGCAGGACTGACAGGAGGTAAATAGTACATATATTGGCCCTTACTGCTGGCTGTAACTTCACATTAGATTCTGCTTCTCCCCACAGTTCTGCAAAACTCCTTCAGCTTCATCTCCTGCACTGCCTCTCCTGCACCTTCCTGCTCCAAGGGCTGCTTCTGCTTCTGCTCCCCTCTGGCTTGTGCCTGGCAACTGCTGCTTGGGGTGTGGGTGCATCAGGCTGGGGCTAAGCAGGGTAAGAGACACCAGGATGAGACAGGGCAAGCAGGCACGTACAAGGGAAGCTCAAACTGACCCACGAAATTGTAACTTCTTCCATGGGAAATTAGGAAGGAAAGTCCTTGTATGCTAACTGATGGTATCAACACAATATTGAACATGCTCCTGTACCTAAATATGGATCTAAAACCTGCTACAAGGAAATTAAAGACATTCCTGAGGCCTGTGGCTTGAGAGACATGTCCCTCAGGCTCTATTTCCTTGGGCTAAACCCCTGCTCCAGAGCTGCCTGTGACTGCAGGATCAGGCTCAATGGGGCATGTCCTAGGCTGAACTCTTCAGAGCAGTGCCTGGGAAAATGGCAGTAAATCGAAGGCAGAAAAAATATTTACAGAAAAGTCAAGACAATGCCTCCTACATCAGCCCTTTCCTCCCCATGCAGGCTGATCCGGCTGACCTTTATTTACTTCCAAAGTCTCCAGGCTAACCTGTCAGCCCAGCCCTGTATCGCACTGGACAGATACATTCAAGCTCCCACATCTAGACTCCTGCTGTGGCTGTCCCCTTCAGTAACTGCCTTCATTCGTACTCCACTTCCCCCACTTCTAAGAAGGGGTTGCACACCCAATACTTACTGTCCTTTCAGGAGCAAAGATTAGTTCACCTTTTGTACTGCCAAAGGAATTTGGCACCAAATTCTCCGCAGTTTACTCTGACTTTGAAACAGGAGACTTCAAGCAAGGATGAGAACATGCAATCTGTACTGTCTCAGAGCCTGACAAGTGGACACGAAGCTTCAAGAAGAGACACAGGTGAGGGTCAAACCCCTGGTGAAAATAGGAATGCCATCTAAAAGAAATATTTTCCCACTTGAATCTCCTGAATGATACCTTGTTGCAAAAAAAAAATTCTTGCTATTGAGCTAAAACCACATTGCCAAGAGCAGTAACTCGCAACACAACCTATGCAGGATGTCAGTCCCAGCTGAGCAAGGTAGCATTTTTCAGTGGAAGGCAATACAACACAGACATTTTATCCATACAAAGGAACACAGGACTAGCAAAACACCGTGAGCAGAGACATATCCCAGCTCAGATGTAATGCATGCAGACAATACGAGGCGAAGCGGAAAGTCCACACTGACTCGAGTACAGCTGAGCCACTGGAACAAGTCAGAATGAAACATGTTTCTTCATGTGGCCTCAAGCAGCTGGACCAGCTGCAGACAGAGTTTCAGGGAGCACAGGCAGAGCTGTTACGTGGAGCTGGAATTAAAGCAGCATCTCCTCGTGACATTACAGCCGCCCACTCCACCGCCCCAGGTAGTGCCTTTGATTCCTGCACAGAGGATGAACGCGCACAGTGAGCGCTGAGCTCGGAGCTGCCACTTTGCAGACATCAAATGAAACAGATGCCCTGCCTAGGAAGGGATCCCATGTTTGGCTGAAAGGGTTTTTTTAACAAACAGGAACCTCACACATGCTTGAAAAGCTCCTGTAAAACAGGATGAGATGCAGTTAGCAAAATAAACATTTGAAATCTGCAAAAGACATCAGCAGGTAAGGTTAATGTAGAAGGAAAGTGGACACCGTCTCCTGAAGCACCAAAGACGTGCTAATACACAAAGGCAGGGTTTTAAGCCCCTAAAAACCAGAGATAAATCAGGTATCACTTGAATCTTCAAATCCAAGTGAGGAAGCAGTACAGCTTGAGTGCTAAAACAATGGATGTTTTGTTGGGGTGAGTTTGGTTTAAAATTGAAAGATGAATATATACCAGGATGGATTCTGGTAAGAAAGGGGTTGTAGTTATACTGGTAGCCAAAGCGGTCCTGTTCTTCCAAGAAATTAACAAGTGACTCAGTACACACAGAAATGGGATGCCTAGCTTACAAAAGCTGCTGTCAGGGGGAAGAGAAGCAAAGGGACAGCTCAGACTGGAGGACGCACTCAGCTGTCACTGAAAGCCACTGCATCCCTCAGCACTTGCTAGATGGCTGTTTGGGTACTGTCTACAGCCCCAGGGCTGCACAGGAAAACAAACCCAAATGTTAATTTGCTGACCTCAGTTTTTTATGGTTCAATCATGAGGTTAATTACTCTTGTTTCTTCTACTAAACAAACAGATCACATTAGCCCCAGAACCTGCACAGCCCGAAGCATCACCCAGAAAGGTGCACTTTGCTCCACTAGAAAGCACTTCCAACAGAGCCGAGCATTATGGTGACAGCATCAGATCCTTTCATGGTTTCTTTCCTTATCCAAACTGACATGACAAGAGACCGAAGCTTGTGAAGAGACCTCATTCAATCCCAACAGGCTTTTCTTCACCCCCCAGTTTATTTCTTTCCTTGCTTGTTGAGGTGACCTTACCTCATCGAGACCAGGCCTGTCCTTTGCGCAGCTGTGTAAAAAGGTTGTGGTCACACAAACCACTTGAATTTCATTTTCTGCTTTTGGCCTTTAAACTTTTCTCCCACAAATCAGAAATTTTCTTTCCTGCAGCTTTCCAATTACCAGTTATTCCTGGTGCCTACCTAGCATGAGACTGCCTCCACAGGAAAAGCGAGAGGACAAAGGTCTTGGTTTGCAGCCCAGTGTTCCCAGCACAGTGCCTGCCCACCAAATGCTGCTTCTGGGATAGATGCAGACTTACTCCGGCATTGGTACTGCTACTTCATGCTTAGAAGCAGGAACAAACAACATTTGGGTTGTGCAGTACTTCTGGGGTGTCAAGAAAGACCAATGCAATGACAGCTGAAAGGTGAGGTGGTACAGCACTGGAGACTGAGCCCCACACAGAGCTGTGGAGAGATCCTCCATGACAAAGCAAGCGCCTTAAACGCTGGGAGGGAGATGAACTGGAAAAGATCAGAAAACAGATCTTGGAGTACATTCAGCCTACGACAGCCACTCTGTATACAAGCTAACTGGATAACTGGGTTAAACGTGGACTTTGATGTTATGTATTGATTAAATATTTTTAGATTTTATTTTTTACTTTTACCCTAACTATATTAAATGCTTAGAGGAAGGTGGAGATTTTCATTGCTATTTAAGAGTTTAATATGCATGTTCTATTCAAAATGATGGATATCTATGTAATCCAGGAACTTTAAGACACTTCAACAAATTAAGCTAAAAATAGGAAATGTTTTCCTGATGTCAGTGGGAGAATGAGACACAATAGAGCGAGTTTTAGAATATCCAGCCACTCCCATTTCCCAGCTCAGTGCCAGTCTGGTACAGTGGAGCATTTTATCCTGCACTATTTTAAGGAAACTGGGAGGTTATTAGGAAATTACCTAAATAAGGAATGTTCTAGTTCTTCCTTCTCATAGCAGCTATTCATACTCCAAGGCTGTAGTTAAACCTCTTGGGACAAAGACAAAGTCACATGGAAACATTTTTGAACAAGAATTTTCAGCAAATTCACAGCCTTGCTGGTCAACAAGCCTGCCATGGACCACACCATCTAGCCGCTTCCCATAGATCAATGGGCTGCGTTATCTTGTAGGCTTCTTAAAACTCATTTAACCTCAATATACCACCCAGGAAAGTCGTATTTTTATTAAACGGCAGGACCTGACAGGGTAACGAACTATTATGTGCTACTAATCCTGACCGCTCTCCCAGGCAGTCCCAGGGTAAGCTGACAGCTCCTGCATTCATCAGCAAAGCCAGCGATGACCTTATCAAGCCAGCTGGCAGGCAAAGCAGAGGCAGGGCTGGCTCTTCCCCACCCGTCACACTCGTAACTGGGACAGACAAGTGTGAAAGAGGTCGAAAGACTGAAGAATCCCATCCGTTAATATCCAAGGTCTCTGCTATGGGACCACCCTGGTGTCTGTGCCATTGCAGAGAGATCTCTCTCCCCAGGAGCTGTCTTGCCTAGGACAGAAGCTGCATTTCCCTCCCAGTACAGCAGATGCATCATCCTCTTGCCCAGTTCTCTACTGAGATCTCTAGGCATGGTTTCCACATTCTGGGATAGTTATGGCTCTGTATCTACTTCCAGCAGTTAGTTCAACACAAGGCAGCACACCACGCACCGTGAGGAAGAAACTGGCAATCACAGGAGGCAGAGCTTTCCAAGGATGCCAATGTGGACTCAGTCAGAGGTACAGAAGATGCCTGTTCCTGCAAGCATCCAACTTGGATCCTGTCACAGTAATACCTACTGTTTGCATCTGGAAACCAAAGCCCAGGGCAGTTGTGCCAGAGTCTTCTTCAATGCCCACTGCCTGGCTTGCAGGTACAGTGTCAGTCTTGGCTTTGACCTGTTACGGTTTCTATCATTTTGGTGGAGATTCTAGGAAGGTTTTGCAAGCTGGCTCTCCTGCATGCACCAGTGCAAAATGTGAGTTTTCTGAGCCAACTGTGGGGGGTGTGAGCAACCCTTAGATAAAGGTTATTCATGTTCTATCCATTTCCAAACCCCTCTCAAGTAAGATCTGGTATTCTGCTGCCCGTTCTCCCCACTCCAGATAATATATTTATTTCAGAGACTTCAGTAGATGCAACAAGGCACCAGAAAGGGAGCACGTCAGGAAGGAAATGTGCAGCCCAAAGCAGGTAAGACATCAAATGCTTTAACTGTTTTGAAGGAAACCAGAAAGCTGAGATTTGGCTACCCAGCAGCCCCAGAGTAGGTAGTTGCAGCCAGCCGGAATTGTTCTGCTGTTAAGTG